>NC_135499.1:149836094-149874914 GCF_052857255.1 Amblyomma americanum | reverse complement strand
CTCGTACTCTTTGTTTCCTAAGTTGTTGTTCTCTTGGCGTATATTATTGAAAAAAGTTTTTTTTTTCAAATGCTGTGAGGAAATAACCAGAAAATTATTTTTGTACCACAAGCTTGTTCCCTCTCATAATGCGCGCGACTGTATCCTTACCCGGAGTAATAGGGAAATTGAATGGTAGAGGAACGGCAGCGCTCCTTGCTTATTTACGGGCAAATTTCGGACCCGAAAGCAGCAGAACGAAGTCTTTTCATTCAACGGATCGTAGAAAGATTCAGTACGGACACACATTTGCCGAAACTTAATTAGCACGCACTTGACAGTTACTACTTGTATTTAGAATCATGATTATATTAAGGGGTTTTCAAGTTCGAGGGAAAAGTATAAATAAATCTTTTGGGTGCGAACAAAGAGTTCTCTCTCATTTTGCTCGCGTCTATACAAGAGGGTCTAAAACTGTGTACAAAGGCTTTAAAAATTCCACGCAAGCTCATCCTCGTTTGCAACATACCTCAGTGCTTGTAGTGCATAATCTAGAACTATCACCCCGTGATCTATATTAAGCCCTCCCTCAGTATTTCAGTCTCGCAGCTTCCCATGCTGGAATTGCGATGTATTGTCACAGTTCATCTCCGACCTTTCATTTTGGCGCGAAAACGCTACATTACGAAGTCAAACCGGATGACCTATTTGTAAGATGCTTGACCTTGGGCACACAATAAATAAATAAATAAATAAATAAATAAATAAATAAATAAATAAATAAATAAATAAATAAATAAATAAATCATTGCCTAGACTGCGATCGGAGCACGCGGCTGCACGAACAGATCAGCGTCGCTGGCCACAGTACGAGAGCACTAGGATTTATCGCCGCTGCCTATCACGCCTCATCTTAAACTGCGACACGTTCTCGCTCTGTGCATTGCACATCGTCTTCTGCATCAACTAATACTACTAGCAAACTAATATTCGCGCTTTGATCTATGTGGCGGCAGTTACTGAGAGATGTGAGCTGCATGCGTTGGCGTGGACAACGCAGCGGCAGAAACACGGCACTGGAGCAGTTACGCTTTGGCGTTGACAACATTGCTTAACAAACGCGGCACTGAACCATAAGCCGCCGGCGTGCATTGGGTAAATTTTCATTGACGGTTAAAAAGTTGAACACAAGCATAACTGGCTCCCTGGGTCAGTGGACACCACAATCGCGCTTTCAGGTACGCGGCGGTGTTTAATAATAATAATAATAATAATAATAATAATAATAATAATAATAATAATAATAATAATAATAATAATAATAATAATAATAATAATAATAATTGGTTTTGGGGGAAAGGAAATTTCGCAGTATCTGTCTCATATATCGTTGGACACCTGAACCGCGCCGTAAGGGAAGGGATAAAGGAGGGAGTGAAAGAAGAAAAGAGTAAAGAGGCGCCGTAGTGGAGGGCTCCGGAATAATTTCGACCACCTGGGGATCTTTAACGCGCACTGATATCGCACAGCACACGGGCGCCTTAGCGTTTTTCCTCCATAAAAACGCAGCCGCCACGGTCGGGTTCGAGCCCGGGAACTGCGGATCAGTAGCCGAGCGTCCTAACCACTGAGCCACCACGGCGGGTCGGCGGTGTTGTCCACCTGTAAGAAACCGTGCTTTCGCGCTTCGCAATGCCAAACCGTTGCCAATCTTTTTTTCTTTACGCTCTTCCGATGCGTGCTTTCTTCCGCACTCCTTAGCATTCTGAGGCAGCGCTTCCGCATTGCTCTTCGCGGCGATCTTGGATGCTTGCCCTTCGTTAGTTTCCACGTAGGCCACGTCGGTGCCCGTACCAGCCGCGTGTTCTGGGCTGGCGCGTCTGCCACCCGCTGCCAACTGCATGCGGTGGCGGCCGCCAACTCCGCCTCGCCTACATGCAGCCTCTCTTAGAGCCCTGGGTTCTGTCTATTTTTATTTATTTATACAGCACTGCTGGCCTAAAGGCGAGGCTGTGAGCACGAGCGGGTGATGTGAAGAACGGAAATAAGTAAAACATGCACACACAAAAAACACCAAAACGCGACGAGTTTTGCTGACACAAATCTAGACAGGAGGGAGCCGAACAAATTCACTGAAGAATAGTAAAACAGCAGTTACTACAGCAAGAAGAGCCGCCGCGGTGGCTGAGTGGTTATGGCGCTCGGCTGCTGGCCCGAAAGTCACGGGTTCGATCCCGGCCGCGGCGGTCGAATTTCGATGGAGGCGAAATTCTAGAGGCTCGTGTGCTGTGCGATGTCAGTGCACGTTAAAGAACCCCAGGTGGTCGAAATTATTCCGGAGCCCTCCACTACGGCGTCCCTAAAAGTCTGAGTCGCTTTGGGACGTTAAACCCCCATAAAACCAAAAAAACTACAGTAAGAAGGTAACTTGCTAAATCAAAGAGCCAATATAACAAAATGTTTAAGCATTTACAATACAGCCGAAGAAGTTGTCAGGAATGAATCAGTTGTGTGGCGTTCCACAATGCAAACCACTAGCCGGTTCTATTCTTGATTCGTCTTAGGTAAGAAGAAATTTGCGAACGCTTCACCACGACAGGAATAATGATTGTTTTGTTTTTTTGTTACAGTTGGATGTGGTAGACCGCCTGCGCACTGGCTCCATGCACGCGCTTTTACATATGCCGAGTTCATCGTGAAACAGCAAGGGCATGTATTTATATCCATCCCGTTGGCGCCAGTTTTACGAACAGTCTATGTCTACCTCTTTTTTTTTTTTTTACTAGAGCACTTGTGGAATTAAAGCTGACCCAGATGACTCTTGGCTCGGGTTGACAGTTTGTCCTTTTGCTCTGAAATGTGAAAGGCGAAAACGCCGAACGCAGAGTTGCGGTACGAATAACCCCTCCCTCTCTGTCCCGGTTCTTCATTTGATACGATTAACGTACTATTGGGAAGAAAATCCTCAGAGACAGGAGCTCAGGAGCTCAGGGACCGAAGCCGATAGCTCTTTTATTAACTGGTGGCTGTGGACGTGTGCACTGGATGTGAAAGTCGGGGTCACGGGCTTTATTTGGGAGTATTCCAACGAGCCAATTGATGGAAGGTATTTCACATATAATATCGACAGCAAATACTTATGGGACGCGGATGTAAGAAAATTAATTTCGGCGCAGTAACACATGCCTGATGTATCCCAAGAAATTAGGGGATATTCAGCCTCCATTCGCTAGCGACTGGGTGGCGAGGCAGCGCTAGAAATATTTTTTAGTGCGAAAGCATTTAGGTTGTCGTCAGGCAGTTTGCGTTTTCTCCCTAACCAAATTCCCTGATTGGTTGAGAGCGATAATGCGACCTTGTGACGTAATCACGACCTGTCCTGAAGGTCATTATGATTGGTCGAGAAAGGTCAGATAATTCTGTGGCGTCATCGCAACCTGCCCACCGTGGCAGGCGGCAACCTGTCCATCGGATTGTGCAATACAGTGCAGCAATACAGCAGCAATTTCAGCAGTACACGTAGGAAATCGTGATTTCCGGGTTTTGTGGAGCTCCGCAAAGCTGAGGCGGGGGGGGGGGGGGGGGGGGGCGCCTCGCAAGTAGCGTAAATAAACACACCTTCGTCTCGGTAACCCAGAGCGGTGTGCCGGAAGTCGTTAAACGTGTCAGTTAACAAGGACGAAGTCTCTCTGTTTAAGCAACGTTGCCTAACGTCCTAACACCGAGGCTAGCCGATGAAAGGCGGCCGCTGCGGCCTGCGGGGCGGGCGTAGAGAAAAGCGTCGAAATAGAAATTGCATATCCTGCTCGCACAGCTTGCAAAGGGGGATACTTAAGCACTTCATGAATCATAGCTCCCGCGGGAGCTTTGCGCAACTTGTTCCGGCTGTAGAACGCTTGACGAGGATCCTGAAATTTGCGGCAGTGCGGTGCGAACTTTGCCCTTACGTGCTCACCACTTATTTAAATTGCGCCTGTTTAAGCTCTTTGCAAGGGTGGAAATGCGTACGTAAAGTTGCGCTTGCTTCGACACGAAATCTTTGAACTACCGCAACTGCCGCTGCTTAATGTCTAAGTCGCACATCAGCCGCTGATGCCAGCAAACCAAAGTGCCGGTCAGGGGGTGACAATGCCCGCGGTGTGCGGAAGTATAGCTGCACATCATTGGAAGTCAACGCCAGGCATTGCTTAGACGCCACTGACTGATTACGTGTTGCCAAGGGTACAAATACTTTCGAGCATTCACAGTTCCACAGACAGATTAACAAAGGAGCCGCGTGTAGATATATGCAGGTTGCAGGACATTTGCTTGCATAAGAAAAATGTGTTGAACAAAAATACAACTCAGTTAACAAATAAAGCGCTCCATGCACTCGCTCACAAGCCTTCAGCGGTGAGGACTATCGCCCAAATTAGTTATTACTGTAGAGACAAAACGCAGCTTGCATGTGAGCTCCGAATACCTTAGGCAACACTTGATAGCGACCCGCTAATAGAAGCTCGCTCAAGTGTTATCAACGACAAACCGCAATTCTCCGTGGTAATGTCGAGATTGCACAATAAAGCCGCCGGATTATTGTGCTCGAAAGGGGAAAAAAACAAAGGGAAGAGAAGGGACAAAACAGCTAGCGCCGAGACCATCTGAAACACAAGTATGCGAATACGCAAGTCAACCTTGAGCTTGGCAGCCGTATCAGGGGGCTTTGGAAAGCATCGAAGACGGTCCTCGTGCGTGTTGCCAGCTGATGCCCGCCAGTGCCGAGGGTGGTTTTAGAGCGAGCCGCGTCGCAGTTGTAGGGAGGCTTCTTTCCACACGTGACTGCAGCCTGTTCGGTCAGGGACGACGGCCGGCTTCTGAGAGGCTAGCCATTACGGATGCGACCGAGAGACAGCGGCAGCTATGCGGCGAGCATACACATATGCATGGTGTAGAGGCGACAACATCGCTAATGTAAGCAGCCCCTCTGTTGTAGCACGCCGTGCTTGGTGTGTGCCGCCGCTGTTCTTGTGTTCGGCTACCTTTGGATACGGTAAGAATTAAAGAGGAAAGCCGTGCTTCGTTCGCTTTATAGAAATGAAAAAGAGGACCTAATCAAAATTCATTGTGGAGCGCCCTTCTTTGGTAGCTCATTATAGGACAAAATTTACCCGTGAAGTTCTATAATTGTTAAAAGAAACGACCCGATTACCGACAGCTGATAAATGTATTACTGTTCCTGTGTTCTTATTATTTTTTTCAATTATCAAACGAAGTGAGGAAGATCGTCGACTCATAATTAACTGGTGACATTCCATACAAGCATTATTGCAAGTGCGTTTGTTTGCTTATGTATTAATCTCTTTAGAGTGAACAAAACATGGGTCAGCTCGTGCGCTCATGGTGCTTATTTGCTTTGCTTGATGCCTGTTTTTTTTTTATATATGGCCGCTGCGACGGAAACAAGAAATAAAAGCTTTCGGGCAATGGCAAATTTCTTCAGGAGCTGCCGTTGAGCACGTATTTCCGGTGGGTAGTTTCTCCGGTGAAAATTTGCTGACAAGAAGAGTTGCAGTAAGACGGGAAGCGGTTTCCTGGTGTTATGACAACTGAATCGACTCTTGTGAGCAAGGTGGATTTAATACGTATGTGTTAACACATCATAAAATCCAGGATGCCATAAATGATCTTGAAATAGCCTCGACGGCATGTTAAGACTTCACTACATGTTTAAATATCGATAAAGGAAGCGTGCATTGATGTTTCGGAACTTTATGCTGGTTATACCGGGGTGAGAAAGAAAGAAAACAAAGAAAGGAAGAAATAAGGGAATAAAGGAAGGAAGAAAGAAAGAAAGGAAGAAAGAAAGAAAGAAAGAAAGAAAGAAAGAAGGGAATGAAGAAGTACGTAAGAAGGGAATGAAGAAGTAAGTAAGAAGGGAATCAAGAAAGAAATAAAGAAAGAAGAACAGGAAGAAAGAAGGGAACGAAATGAAAATATGAAGAAAGGAAGGAAGGAATAAAAGGAATGAAGGAAAGAAGAAAAGGAAGAATGAAAGACTGAAAGGTAGAAAGAAGAAAAGGAAGAAGGAAAAGTAGAAAGAAAAGAAAAAAAGAGAAGAAAGAAAGGCAGAGGGAAAGAAATAAGGAAATAAAGAAAGGTGGAAAGAAGGAAAGAAAGAAGGAAAGGCAGAAAGAAAAGGAAGAAGGAAAGAAAGACAGAAAGAAAGAAAGAAGGAAAGAAAGGTAGAAAGAAAAAAGGAAGAAAGAAAGACAGAAGGAAAGACTGAAAGAAGAAAGGGAAGAAGGAAAGAGGAAAGAAGAAAAGGAAGAAGGAAATAAAGAAGGAAAGAAAGAAAGAAGGACAGAAAAGAAGGAAAGAAAGACTGAAAGAAGGAAAGGAAGAAGGAAAGAAAGAAGGAGGGAAAAAATGAAAGAAAGAGAGAGGAACAGAGAGATTGCTGAGTCTTTTAACCGCCTTTACCAGACTCCAGTAACAGCTTATTATAGTTGCGTTAGTCATCACGCAAAGCCAGCTGATTGGGCAGGGTGCAAAATCTGCATTGTTCGTCCTTCGTTTTAAGCGCAGTATAGGAAACAAAGGTATGATACTATTGCAATAACCCGGTTCGAGTTTCAAAACAAAGAGACGCCGACCAGTAAAACGAAAAAATTGTATTGACGTTTCGGCGCCCAGAACGGGGGCCTTGTTCACAATGGAAACACACCAAGAGGGTTCGTCTTTTTAAAAGCTATAGTAATCGCCGTAAAGATCGCGCGTAAATCGGGTTAAGATTGCCCTCGTTACGATTAAGCGAGTGAGCCGTTGTCTGTATCACCAGGGACTCGAGATGAAGCCGTGATGTTGTCAGTTTCTCTTTTTCGATGATTCTTGCTTTTTCCCAATCTATTCTGTGATTTGCCGTCACCGCGTGCTCTGCCAAGGCGTTATTGCGGGTATCTTCTTTCTGCACATCACGAGCATGTTGCTGTAGGCGCTTCTTGTAACTTCCGGTTTCGCCGATGTAAACACCGTTGCAATCTGCACAAGGGATGGCGTAGACAACTCCTGGGAACTTCTCTTTTGGCAACTGATCTTTGACGTTCATCAGTTGTTGTCGCATTTTCTTGACAGGGACATGGGCAACTTGCACGTCATACTCTCGTAATACACGGGCGAGGCACTCACTTGTTTTCGGCACATAAGGAATAGCCGCACGTTTTTTGGGCGGAAGAGGGGCGTCCGGATGACGAGGCCGTGACAGCCGTCGTTCTGTGGACCTGATGAAATGGCTTGGGTAACCACAGCTAGTGAGATCTTTTCGTACCCTTGACGCGTCCGCAGCGGCGTCAGTGGTGTTTGTGCATATCTTCTTGGCCCGCTGCATTAAACTGCTCACAACGGCTCTTTTTTGGGCGGCAGGATGGACGGAACTGAAATGTAGGTAGCGGCCTGTATGTGTAGCCTTTCTATACACGCTAAACGACAACTTCTGGCCTTTCCTTGAGACGAGGACGTCCAGAAAAGGCAGACTGCCGTCCACCTCTTCTTCCAACGTAAACTGAATGGCGTCTTCCTGGCTGTTCAGGTGTGTCAGAAACTGGCTCACCGCGTCCCTGTGCAGAATGCAAAAGCAGTCGTCGATGTAACGGAAGAAGACCTTGGGGGCAGGGTGAAAGGAGGTTAACGCGCGTCGCTCCAATGACTCCATGGTGAGGTTAGCGGCCGTCACCGAAACAGAAGCACCCATGGGGGTCCCATGGACTTGCTTGTAGTAGTTTCCCCTAAAAACAAAGTAGGTATTGCTCAGGCAGAAAGCAAGCAGCCGGCGCAGGTCCCGTGCTTCTATTGGCGATCTTTCCGGTAGAGAGGCATCGCTATCGAGCGCAGCGGTGCATACGTCGACAGCAAGGTCAGTCGGTACACTCGTGAACAGGGACTTCACGTCGAAAGACACCATCAATTCACTGTCTTCGATCAGGGTGTTGCGGGTCTTCTCAACAAAGTCGTATGAGTTGCGAACGTGGCAAGTCCCATGGCCAACAAGCGGGGATTCCGTCACACTCTCGACTTCATCACCCGGTTCGAGGCGCGCGAACTTGGCTCAAAACACATACAAGTTCAAATATTGTTGCCACTCAAGAAATAAATAAAGGAGTGTTTATCTATGGCAAGAATTTGCAGTAACTCATTAATGAGTTCAGTGTTTGAACCACTGGCACCGAAACGTTTGATACTTCGCCGATTATAACTCACATTGTTTGGCGTAAGACGGTTGTTTCGAAGCTCACAATGCACAGCGCGCTTCCACGTGCCTTGACGCTTCCACAGAATCTACCAACCTATTTGACCTGTCTGCTACAGTCGTATACCAGACATAGACGGGCGGTCATGAAAGACATGAAACATACTTGAAACAACTATGGTTTGTCTACAAGAAAGGCACCGGAAATGTAAACAATATTTACGTCACTGATGTGAAAATTCCAAGACGCAAAGTTATTCTTCTTTCGCATGGCTAGAATAACCTCAGTGAGGCCGTCGATACGATCTCCAGAACGTCTCTGGCGTGCGAACGAAGGCACTGCCTCTGCCGCTCAGCGCATGCTCCTGAAAAAAAAAGAAATTATTTCATGGGCTATCGTAGATATCACTAATGCGTCGCGTGATAGAACGGGCGGACCGATGCATGCGCTGCATTCTTAAGGTCTAAAGGGGGAAAAAATTTGCACAGCACAGGACGGCTTAGCGTTTATAGCGAGCACTGCTCGTTAAATGTGCATTGACGTTTTCCAAGAAGCACTTACGTCAACTCGAAGCCCCAGGGAATGTAACGACAGAAAAACCCAACCAGAACGAAACAACCCGAGAGTGCAGTCCGCAAAAGGAGCGATAACACGGAAATCAACGCACGCCTGCCCGTTGGTCTCGCTTCCAGAAAAAAACACGAAAGGCTCGAATTCAGAAAACACAAAAATGAAAAAAAAAAGCAAGAATGCGACTTAGATTTCACGAGTGCACAAAGTTGTCTTACGGTATGAAGATCGTTCAACGAATAGGGCGGTGGGCCACTATAAATGGCGGCGGGCTCTTCTGAGGCCATGGGTGAACCGTCGAGGCGTTCCCGTCAGTGCCTTCAGTCCGACAGTGTAACGGGGGATGTCACAGAAGCACGTAGAAGACTGCCGCTGGCGAAATAGAGCGTGCACAGGAGGCGATACCTGTCGCATAATCCGGGCGATCGAGGCGCTCGCGCTCCCCGTCCGCACCAACGGCAAAGCCGCGGAACTTTCGTCCTGCCCGCCGGCCTCGATTCTCGGCGAAGACGACGACGACGCGCGCCCAACTGGTTCCCGAAGTCGTCAACACCGCGAGGCCTTCCTCCCTCTCTCGCTGAGTCCCCTCTCTTCGTGGCACTCAGAGGTCGCACCGTTGCATAAAGACTTGGCTTCTCTGGATGCGTGTGTAACTTGTTCCTACATGGATACCGTGCCCATGCGGGAAACTTTAAAGCGAACTGGGACGCGGAGCCAAAGCCGCTGATTCCCCTAGAAAGTGTTTCCCTGTTCCGAATGCCGGTCCGAGAATTCCTTGGATTGCTGGTTCAACTTGCGACCGGTGGCCACGCGTTTGTTCCTTTGGTGTGGCACCTGCGCTGGCATCGGCAGCTATGCGCTTCGCGCTTGGTTGCGCGCATGTGTGCTTGGCTGCTCAAGATTTTTTACAGCAGTGCGTTGGGTATGACTTGTATTTCATTGCTTCGAAATCAAAGGAAGAAATGGGCTTGGGCAGGGTGTGTAATGCGAAGGCAAGATAATAGATGGTCCTTAAGGGTAACGGACTGGATTCCAAGAAAAGGCAAGCGAAGCAGTTGATGACACAAAAGTTAGGTGGGCGGATGAGATCAAGAAGTTTGCGGGCATTCGATGGCCGCAGCTGGCAAAGGACAGGGTTAATTAGAGATACGTGAAAGAGGCCTTTGCCCTGCAGTGCGCGTGGTCAGGCTGATGATGATGAGGACGATGTTTCAAAAAATAAAGACTTTTGTGCATAAAAAGACTGCCGCGCGAAGACAGCTTGCCAAACAGCGTGGCTACGAGCAAGCACCTCGGTGGCTCGGCAGGCGTCTACGTCACATAAAGGAGGTGTTAATCAGCCGTATATGAAATGATTCTAATGGAATGTTCTTTCATATGCATTTATGTTTCAGAGTGGCCAATGAAAAGCTTATCTGTGCGCTCACGTCAGTATTTAACTTGAGCGTGTGTACAGTACTACAGCAGACCCACGACTTGAATCATCGAATAGTCCAGCCGTAAAAAATATCCCCATTGTTTTTATAACGGCTGCCAAGGCACGTACAAACCATAAGGAATGGGCTTTTGAAGATAAAATCCGTACGCATCAGCACTGACCGAAGAGTACTATAGACTACGACATTGTTAGATACTGCGTGTAAAAGGTTTCGATACTGACGCCCTCTACAGTTGCAGCTATATATGCTGAGCAAACAAACGTAATCTTTAAAAATGAACGTCAGAAGAGATAGCGACAGCGCGCGTGCCGTCTAGATGAAAACATGCTTTGCCTCCATCGGAGCAGATAAGTCGCGATGTCAATCACCTTGGGTTGACACTCTGTTCTTGGGCCTGGCCCACAGGACCCGATAACCTCGGCGGCACGTGGACGCGACGGTATTTCCGGTAGCACTCAAGTGAAGTAAAGTTCTCATCCATGGAAGAATTTCCATTTGTGATCAGAAAGGCAGACGACATTTGAGTTGAAGGAAGTTCGTCACTGTCTTGGTCGGCACATATTTTCAGTATTAGCCAATGACATTACTCTCACCTAGCCCGACGTTCCACGTTTCACAGAACAGAAACGAGGTCAGCCACACAGACAACAGCTGCGCCCAAACCCCAGAAAGAAAATTGAAAGAGTGCAGAGAAAGAACAAGCATTTATGTATTGAATATGTGTAGTGTGATTAGGCGTATAGTTCACTCTATGCCTTTAAACCTTTGGCGTTAGCCTTGGTAACCTCTAGCGGTCCTGTGAAAAACTGAAATTTAAAGGTATAGACAGCATTAATATGAAGGCTATAACTTTCGCATGAGGCCGCCAAAAAGAATACAATTTTTTTTTATCCTGATGGTCACTTATTTGAAAAAAAGGCTATGGAGAATAAATAATCGCAGGGTCCTGCTATATACTTATTTTATTCAGCCTTTCTGAAAATGTAAGCTGCTGTAGGGCACTTTATCCAAATAGGTGAAGCATGGAGTAATCACTTTGCTACTGATTCTTACTGTAGTTCCTAGAATACCGCCTAAACACTGTCATTCTTTAGCTGCAATCATTTCTCGCGAATATCACTAGAAACGCAAGGACATGTTCCTGGAAAGTGACTTTGCGCACGATATAGGTGTATGTATCCACATTATATGACAAATTATGTGCGCGTAAAGAGCGAATGGGCGGCATTTTATACTGACTTAGCTCGGTGTGCAACGCTGCTTATGCCCTATAACTGCCCACTTTTGCTCAAGCGAAAACTCTAAGCAGCCCAAGATGCCTTTCCGCTTTGCTTAACGACTCACACTCGCTTGAGCCATGCATGTGCGACGCCTGCTCTGTTGTGTATGGAAAAGGTGGTGCGTCTTCAGTGCATGAAAGAAGAAGCGACAGACTGTTGGTAAAAGAGCCCTACGTTTATTGGAAATACGCACTTTTCACTGCACAAGCTCTAACGGTTGCCCCGTAACAAAAAGCCTCGAGTTTTGCTTAAAATCGAGACCTATATACAGGTATTACAAAGTAGGAAACTACCACTATATAGTTCATGTGTTCACAGTAAGTTATGCTATGTGAGATTCTTGTCCGAACTGTGCAGAGACAGTGAACCAGGCACAAATGACTGCCATGGTGGCTCAGCGGCTTTGGCGCTCGGCTGGTGAGGACAAGTTTGAGAGATCGATTCTCGCCTGTCGTGGCAGCATTTTGATGGAAGTAACATGGAAAAGCACAGGAGCACTGCGGGGTGTGAGTGCACGTTTTCGGTTCATTGCAGCGCCCCTCCTAGCAGACGTGCAGTTTCGCATAGTGCAAACAGCACACGACAGCCCAGCACACCAAAGCACACCACGAAACGAAACGAAACGGCACGGCACGGCACGGCACGGAACGGCACGGCACGGCACGGCACGGAACGGCACACCACACCACACCACACCACACCACACCACACCACACCACACCATAAGGGATCATAAAAAATAAAACTAAACGATTTGCTCATGTATGCTTTAGACCAGCAGCTAGTGCATCGCTGCTAACTAAGGACGCTGGCCCGTGAGCTCGCCCTGGTGCTCCTGCAGCGCAAGTTTTTTCTGGAAAGGAGCTCCGGTGAAACGCGATAGAGACACGTGATGATGACGGAAGAAACCCACGTCGGAATAAGAATTAAAAAAAAACGATAAAAAGCACAAAAGCAGCAAAACCAGTATTTACTCGCTGACACAAGAACTGCTTCAAGTCACATGTTCATAGCACTCCCTTGCCTCCCCCCCCCCCCCCCCCACTCCTCCATTTCGACGTTTTTAATAGCGGACACGTTTTTTGGCAAGGCTGCACCCGAAAGCCGCGCAACGAGGAAGGCTTTGCTGTTGACATCCTGCTGTTGTGTATATCAGTTTCAGTTCATCGTGCTTGAACGCTGTTACGCTTTACCCGAAAGAAACATACGAGGATAATTGTCTTTTAGTTTAGTTCCACACCGCCTGAAATGAACGAGGGCTCGGAATCTGTGTTTAATTCTAGAGAACAAGGCGGTTCAAAGTAGGGTTCAACACTCCAGTAATTGATTCGCTCATATTTTGCTTTTCCGCTCAGAGGAAGACGCTATATCGCCTTTGAGTTGGTACTTTTAACTGCAGAAAAGCTTGAAACGAGGAGTCACGTGCAAACTTCTGAATTAAAATCAACGCGCTTCCTGAGCTGAAATGTTTGGTGTTGTGTGCTAAAAAGGAAAATGAATTGCAGAGAAATGTATTGTTGCAATAGGTCGTTAAAAGCCGATTCAAACAAGTACTTAACACGTACTGCTGATCGAAAATTCTCATCGTGTTCTGTACCAAAGGGCGCCAAAAAGGTAATGGGACGAAGTGGAGCTTTATACTTGAGCTCACAAGAAAACGCTTAGTTCTGTAAAAATTAAGTGATCAGTGTTTATCAGAAGAGAGACGCTTGCTCTCTTTCTTGTGCTGCTCTTCATTATTGCAGTGTCAAGTTCTCGCAAATGTACAGTGAAGTGAGCGTTTAAGATTTTTAACTGTTTTCACACATACTCAGCTTTCCCGGACATTCAGCAGCCATAGCGCCATCTGTTGATCGCTAGTCGCGAACACCGCGTAGCTCAATGGGGGTATTTTAAAAGGGTGGCAGATCGGGATAGTTGGTGCAGGTATGTCATGATCTTGAGCGCAGGAACGACACGGACACAGAAGAGACTAACGCGAACGAGCGCTACTTCAAACTTAAAAAGTTTGATTAGATGAAGCGCACAAAAACACAGCACACAGGAAAGGAAGACACGAGACAGCCCGTCTCGTGTCTTCCTTTCCTGTGTGCTGTGTTTTTGTGCGCTTCATTTACTAAAGCTATGAACCAACTTGCCCAAGAACGTGTTCTACTTAAAAAGTTTGTGAGTTTCAGAAAACTAGAGAGTCCCGAGTTATTCTATGCGACATTGGTGATTATCATAGCCGACTATTGTTCCTCGCTCTAAAAGCTGATCTACAAAATGCTTCCAGCGCTCACACCAATTAATCCCGACGGCTATCGGTGGGATGTATCGAAAAATCGAAATTCCTGCGGTGGTTTTGAATGTTCCTAGACACGAGGCACTTGGTCGCAGCCTTGAAAGCTGGAAGCGTTAACTCAGATTTCCTGGTCATCATTACATGTTTTTAGTAAAAAGAAGCTTTAAAAACTTCTGACTTCTGTTATCCCCGTAGAAGAAGCGTTCTTTCTATTCTCCCCGAAAACAAAGCCAGTCCGGGGAACCTAATAAAAGAAGAATGTAACTGTAAATGTATCTCGGGGGTTCCTGTTCATCCCCTTGCGGTAGGCTTTTTTTGCCCTTTTGTACTTTCACTAGCCGCCGACCATCAAGTTGGCGAGCCCGAGGGCCATATAATCCTTTGACAAGCGCCAACTCCCGCCGCAGAAAGGGCTGCGCGTTGTTTATCCCTCCCTCGACGAGCCGTCTTTACACCCACACGTGCATCCGTGGAGTGCGTAATTTCTCAGGTGCGTATGCGTCGAGGTCAAGGTCTGTTGATGTACCGCGCAAACGGGGTTTAGTTTTTTTTTCGTCGCAATTACTGGAAACCGGAACCGGTCATTGGGTCACTGATGCGGGATTTGTGCAGACAACCAAACCTGTTATATGGCGCTCATAAATGGTAATACAAAATGACCTCAGAAGAATCGACTCCTGCGCCTTGTATCTTCGAGACAAAATGACGTGGCAGGGATGAATGAAATCGTACGGAAGGCAAAAAGCAGTGTGCGTAAAAGGTAATGCTAGTCTGACTGGCCTAGCATATTCGACGTAGTTTTCTTCCCCCCCCCCCCCCCCCCCCCCCCCCCGCGCGCAATATTGCAATTTTCTCATGAATTTTGCAGACGAAGAACTTTTTCTACGAAGTCGAAAGAAAAAAAAAACGATGAAGCTGGCTGAGCATACGCAAGAAGACAGAAAACACAAAAGAATGCATGTATGAAAGGGTTCTGGGAGTAATAGGAGGAAACGATTTTCGAGAGCACAAGGGATAACGAAGATGTCCTTCCAGCATTTAGCGCCGCTCGGTTCTAACCAAGGTCAGTTAGCTGCAATAAGCATTCTAGGTGTTCGTTTTTTTTTTTTCAGCCACAGGAGAAAGGATTATTCTACAGTGAAGAAAGCAAAAAATAAACAAGGCTTCCAGGATCGCATCACCAAAAATGAAATAGAGCCTAGGAACCAAAGTATTTATCGGAAGCTTTTCCCATGCTGAAAGTATGAGGTTACAACAAGAAGTTTTTGAAAAATGAAGGAACTGGAAGTTCACAAGTCAGCGACAAAGGTTCCAAACTTAAAAAACGACTCTTTAATGGCGAAGAAAATCTCCCCCCCAAAAAGGAACGAAAACACACACACACACACACACAACACACACACACACACACACACGACACACACAACACACACACACACACACACACAACACACACACAACACACACACACACACCACACACACACACACACACACACACACACACACACACACACAACACACACACACACACACACACACACACACACACACACACACACTTGCTCATCTCGTATTAACGGGACGCGCTGCAGGAAGCACTAAGTACGGCTGCTGCTCACTGGAGAGCAGTGTGTGTAAGAAGGGAAAAACAAAAAAAACAAAAAGGACGATAAACCTCGTCGCCTATCTTCTCAGATTTAAAGGCGTTCACACTGCTCGCGCTCTTTGTTACTAGAGGTTCTCCTATAAGGACCCCAACCTAAAGTTTGCCGTGCGACGACCGCGCCGTGCTCCTCCCGTAGCGGCGGAATTCTGAAGCGTCGATCGGGCGCGACGGCGCCGCGACGCTCTGACTGGCCGTGTTCGCGTGCTGCGCGCGCTTTCTCTCTCCGCGTGCTCCTCGCGCCCGCCTCCACGCGGGCGCGGCGGATGCTAGCACAGCCTGACGACGCACAGTGCGCCGTTTATGTCCATCGGTGGGCAGTCTTTACGCGGCGATCGAAGTGGCATGCGGCACCGTGGTTGCCTAAAGGCGGGGAAACGTCTTGCTTGACTTGCGGGCTTCCCTGGAATGACGCATTTGCTTACTGCCGTGTGTGCTGTCAACAGAAATTATCCAGGTGGCAGGGATCGTTGAATGCGAAGTACCGGTGCAGTATCGGCGCTGCAATATTGATTAAAAAATAGTACTAATGATCCAACACCTGCGGCAACAGGAGAGAGCGCTGGCGGGCACTTAATATACGTGCACTTACTCGGCTGACACCATGTAAATTGGCAGCGCATGCAACTGCGAAGGCGAAGATGGCAGACACGATTCCACATGTGAACTAACATTGTGCCGCTATCGTACACACGCGGTAGCAGCGTGGCTCTGCAGATTACAGACTACAAACTGTAGACCTCGGGGGGCCGCGCAATAGTGTTACGTGTCCCGTCGATGCGCATCAGAACTGAGTCGTGCCAGTGGTTTGTGAGTTTAACGTCCCAAAGCTGTACGTAGACTGTGCGAAAAGCCGTTTTTGATGAGCTGCGGATTAACAGATGTTATTTTTAGTTATCTGTATGGTAAATACGCCATCTGCTGTAAATACGACCATACGGCGGAAGCGGCTAGGCAAGCGCGACACCGGTAGGAGCGGCAATGTGTGACCATATTGGTTGTATCAGCCGCATGCCCATGCTAAAACTCTCAAAGCTCAACAGAATGGGATCCATTAATGCGCACCGACATCGAGAAATGCGTTTTCGTATTTCGCACAACTCTAGACGCGGCGCGATAAGACATGTGACATTGGGGTGAACAGCCTAGCACCAAAGCCATTGAAGCATCGCGGAAAGGGAAAAGAAAAGAGGTAGCAGAAGCATGTCACCAGCACGCACGGCGGAAGCAAGCAGATCGAGGTGAGCTAGCACAATTTGAAGACACGAAGAAAAAAAAAACGCGAACCACATTCGTGTCGCAGTTTCGTTCGAAGGTAGACTTTAATTTCAGTTTTCACTTCGTACACCACGTGGTTAGACTCTGGGCACAAAACTTGGGTGTGACGAAAACAGCGCCCTTTTGGACTATCTGCTTGACGCCGCGCAACGTTTTCGCAGCAGTGTCAAGGCGCGTTCACACTTGGACATTCGGCGGCGAGAGGAAGCGGAATCCGTGGCCGCCGAATTGCTGTCTCGTTCACACTTCCCGGTCACCGCGTCGCCGCTCATCGTCTGCTCACGGCGTACAGAGATGTGGCAAGAGGTTAATCGATGCTGTCTACATACCAAAACCGTATGTACGCTTGCGTACGCTAAATGCAGCTATTTTGTCGGATGTTACGCCATTTATAACATTCTCACATTTTAAACGCTTAGTGGCGCCATCTGGTGGGTAGGAGAGGAACCATTGTTGTCAACAAACCGACGCCCTTCTTAAGCCTAAAAGGCGAAGAATCGTCACCCGAAATAAAAATTAAAGCAAATTTATCGCTCAAACGTTTTCTTATGGGCGAGATAAGACAAATCGAAAGAGCGTGAGCTCTTTTATGACCAGTAAACGCGCTAAAAAAAGGCAGTAACAGCGACGAATTCAATCCGAAGCGAGGCGTCCTGCATCGAAGGGCGCCGCCATGTTTGTCGCCGCGGGTACTCGCCTTCCTATTGGCTGACGAGATTCGGCGGATTTTTTCCGGCGGCAGAATTAGGTCCTGGACCGATCGGCCTTTCCGCTGGGTATTCCGGTGGAATCTCTGCCGCGGCAGCGGATTCCGCTCGCTCTCGCCGCCGAATGTCCAAGTGTGAACGCGCCATCAAGGCGCGAGTAAAATCGTTGAGCGGGCGCACTTTTGTCTCAAAACGGCGTCCATGCACGAGCGGAGAGCATAGCGTGCGCGCAGCAAGCTCCTCAACAACGGCGCCGAAGCGCGAGCCAGAAAGAACGAGCGCGCGCGCGCGAAACTAGTTTCCTTCACGTGCGGGTGAGGCACACACACACAAGTCAGTGGCGAAGCTCGTCGTCCTGCCCGATCAACTAGGAGGAGTTGCTCGGAGAGGGCGCTGTTCACTGGCGCCCGCATCGCCCTCTGGCCCAGGTTGTGTCCCCTATTCCCCCGTAGTTCTTAAAGAGACGGACGGGGCAAGTGGAAAGAGCGACATGACGCGTTCGCCTACGTTTCACAACACATCTTGACTCCGAAGCCCTGTTTTTAAAACGTTGATACGTGAACCCTTACATTCAGGGCAAGACATAGCCGCGTTGATTCTTCTTCCTTGAATGAATTCCACCGTCCTCTATTTATTAGCGCGAAGAAAAGAAATGAAAAAAGCTGCTCTGAGTTCTTGGCATCTTAACATATTTTTTGGTACATAGCATTTTAGGATTTTTAAAATGGTAATTATGATGTATGTGCCCAAATTTTGGCCAGTCCCTTCCACTGGGAGTGGGCCATTTCACGTTTTGGGGACAACAGCAAAAACCATGGGCAAGAAGTGAGCATTACCAGAAATTCGCGACAGCTCCCAGCCACCGCCGCTAAGCCTAGCGGCCTATGACGTTCTGTTATGCAGCCAATCAGTCATTCTCTTTATTACGTCACAGATGATGCCAACGCGCCATTTTTAATGTTCAAAGTCAAATGACACGCGGTGGCAGTCAAGGGAACTTGAACTGCTGGTACCTAATTCGTAGTGATTTGTTAGGGATCGACCATTGTTCATTCCGTGGCACACTACGGCAGCCCTACTGTCCTTCGATAACTCAACTATTCGGAACTGTGCGCCACCCTTGGACCACGTTGGAGATCATTGGGTATGCCTGCGGTATTCCCGAGATCCTCCTTTTGTCGCCTCGTTCCGTTCAATCTTCGTCTTCATCTTCGGTTAAAGTCAACATTCCACACTGTGGGACTCAACTCTCGTGTCCTATGCTTGCTTGCCCTCTGCGTCATCAGCCGCCTACAGACGCTTTATAGGACACATACAGGGCTCTAAGCCTCACCACCATCCAGACTTCCTCGTAGAGTACAAGCTGAGAAGAGGTGGAGGGGGTGCTAGTTACTGCGTATGCAGACAAGACCGAACAGCTCTTGCACGGAAGCTCTTGAGAGTTCACGTGCGTAGCATACGCACCTTATCGGCTGTATAGAAGTGGCGGTGCTTTTGGTGCTGCAAATATCGTATAGCGCCCTAATCATGTTCATGCCTTCTCAAGTATAGCTCCAGAAAAAAAGAAACAAGCTCAACAACAACTGTTGGATACAGCCACGCCACAAATTTATAGACGTACCCGCCGCGGTGGCTCAGTGGTTAGGGCGCTACACTACTGATCTGGAGTTCCCGGCTTCGAACCCGACCGCGGCGGCTGCGTTTTTATGGAGGAAAAACGCTAAGGCGCCCGTGTGCTGTGCGATGTCTGTGCACGTTAAAGATCCTCAGGTGGTCGAAATTATTCCGGAGCCCTTCACTACGGCACCTCTTCTTTCTTTCTTCTTTCATTCCCTACTTTATCCCTTCCTTTACGGCGCGGTTCAGGTGTCCAACGATATATGAGACCGATACTGCGCCATTTCCTTTTCCCCAAAACCAATTATTATTATTATTATTATTATTATTATTATTATTATTATTATTATTATTATTATTATTATTAGAAATACTGCACACCTACTCCCCCAGGTATGTGAAGTCATGTAAGCCAATGAGAAACATCGGCAGCTTCCTGGACTAGGTTCTTAGACTACTCGATGTTCAATGTTCAGGGGGTGTCAGTTTGAATCCTACTGGTACTGACATATCTGCCTTCGTCCCCTGCAACAAGTGCATGCGCAGGTGCACATGTGTGCGCGAGGATGCCTTCAGTTGTTAAAACGCATCATTACAAAAAAAAAACACACTTAAACTCTGCGTAATTCCATCACAGTGTGCTCACAGCGGGCGCACGGAACCGAACAGTTCTTGCGACAGGACATACGCTTACCATGGCACCATCTTGACCGCAACTCGCTTCGGGAACGTACACCGTCTCTTCCATGTCCGTCGACACGGTTGTCTTCCTCCTTGAAGCGAAACTGACGCGGACGATGCCGGGAACGTGCGTGGACTGGCGCGCGAACCTCGGCGCCGAGAAGACTAACAGTCCACTTCCCGTGATCTCTCTCGCAACACACCTCGTCGGTGGTGATGATGCCGACCACTGGACGACGCCGTCACCACCACTGTACGCAGAATTGGAAGAGGAGAACGAAGGGGTGGGGGCGCTGATCGGACCAACCTTGGGAGCGTGGTCGACCCTTTGCGCAACCTTCGTCAATTCAGAGTCGCCAGCGATGAGATGCGTCACACTCCGAGTATGCGTGCACCAAGACTGAAGGCGATTCCACCCTACGGGTGCAAGGGAAGCGAGGCGAAGGCGATTTCTATAGAGTGTATATATAGTGTTTCTTGACAAAGCGGCTTCTGGGCGGCCAGACGCGTATCCCATGTAAACAAGAGCGGCCACGAAAGTGACGCTTATCTCGGTGGAGACTAGGTGGGAGTGACCTGTGGCCGATAAGAGGAGTCGCGCCTCATCGACACACTTAAGCATGCGCGCGCGCGCGCTCGTGTGTGTGTGTGTGTGTGTGTGTGTGTGTGTGTGTGTGTGTGTGTGTGTGTGTGTGTGTGTGTGTGTGTGTGTGTGTGTGTGTGTGTGTGTGTGTGTGTGTGTGTGTGTGTGTGTGTGTGTGTGCACGCACGCACGCATCTCTTTGTGTTTCGGTGAGCGCGGAATGTGAGGCGTCCATAGAATGACAATTTTATGAGCCAATGAAGGCGTTAAACAATTAGAGAAAAGTTGCACTGCAACGGCCCGCCTGGGGACGGAGAGAAACGCTGACTGGCGCGATAAAGACATTGCTACGTTCCTTTCTGCAGCTTTTCATCCAGCCATCGGGCATCGAGTATAAGCGACGTAAATAAAGAGGTTAATATTATTATTATTCTGATTATTATTATTATTATGATTTTACATAAGCACACAAATACACGAGACGACCACAAAGGCGTATACTCTACTAGAGAAAAAGCACCGTCAACCAAGGCCAGTGAGTGAGAAAGGACAAGGCGTAGGACCATCTGCTAATTGTGTTTAGAAAGACACAGCCCTGACCGTGCCAAAGACTAATAAAGAAAACTTGGGGGACACTTAAATTCTTCTTAGCAGCAAGACTTGATAGCGTTAAAGGGTCCCTACGGTCGCTTGGGGGCCCCCAGCAGAGCCTTTCGTAGACAGCAGCACGCTTGTGGACTTCACATACTGCTATATTACACACCATCGTCCGTATTAATCGTTGCCGTTCATTAGTGAGCCGAAATAAGTATGTGTTCCTGCAATTCATTTTAACCCACTGTGCGTTCTGAGGTGCTATATAGAAGGCCTCCATTATTCTACTGAACAAACGTTCCTCAGTGGTGTAGTGGTATAGCGTGCCTGGCTTTCTGACCAAAATGACGTCGGTAGAATGTTGTGAGCCCCGCCGCGGTGGCTCAGTGATTAGGGCGCTCGACTACTGATCCGGAGTTCCCGGGTTCGAACCCGACCGCGGCGGCTGCGTTTCTATGGAGGAAAAACGCTAAGGCGCCCGTGTGCTGTGCGATGTCAGTGCACGTTAAAGATCCCCAGGTGGTCGAAATTATTCCGGAGCCCTCCACTACGGCACCTCTCTCTTCCTTTCTTCTTTCACTCCCTCCTTTACCCTTCCCTTACGGCGCGGTTCAGGTGTCCAACGATATATGAGACAGAAACTGCGCCATTTCCTTTCCCCCCAAAAACCAATTATTATTATTAGAATGTTGTGACTGAAGGAAGCATGGAAAGGAAATTGCACGGGCTTTCCCACTGGCTCGAGCTGAGCCACAATCGCTGTCACGAGCAGACAGAAGAGAGTTGAAAGAGGTGCGAGAGGAAAGATTGAAAGAAGAGACGCGCGTCGCGAAACCGCGTCCGCCGAAGCGACGAGGCCGCTTTTAAGAACAGGTACCCCCTCCGATATCGGTACGATTCCGCTTGATTACCTTTTCTTCTTTTCAATAATAATAATTGGTTTTTTGGGGAAAGGAAATGGCGCAGTATCTGTCTCATATATCGTTGGACACTTGAACCACGCCGTAAGGGAAGGGATAAAGGAGGGAGTGAAAGAAGAAAGGAAGAAGAGGTGCCGTAGTGGAGGGCTCCGGAATAATTTCGACCACCTGGGGATCTTTAACGTGCACTGACATCGCACAGCACACGGTGGTGGTGGTAGTGGTTTTATTAAAAATAATAGTATAAAGGAAGGAAAATATTTTTTGCTAGCCCCGGCGTCTGCCATCGATACTGAAGCACCTGAGCTGGGGCACCTTAGCGTTTTTCCCCCATAAAAACGCAGTCGCCGCGGTCGGGTTCGAACCCGGGAACTCCGGATCAGTAGTCGAGCGCCCTAACCACTGAGCCACCGCGGCGGGGAAACTGATTTTCTACGTCACTACCCTGTCGACCAATCACGTTTTTTCAGTGAAACAGACGACAACGCCAGGTTGTCCGCCGAACGGGACCTTTAACGCTAACGGGTTAAAAAAAAGCACAGCCTGAACGCGCATCAAGATTAAAGCTATTGTTTAAATTACACATAAAGAGCATTTACATTTGATGAGTATGGTTTTCTGCGGAATCGGTACATAACGCGATTATAACGGATGATGAATGTATTACTGTCCACTTGTTCATGGTGATGAGGCTGGATTAATGTAACGGTTTTTTCTCATTGTTTTATTTTTCGTACCCAGCGCTGACTCATGCCAAAGATGAAGAGAGAAAAGAAAAAAATATGTGAAATAGAATCCTTAACTGGTCTTCACACCGCCGTGGCCTTTTCTGCGGCACCGCACTTAGGAACTTTTCGCAACACTTATATTCTTTAAGTTCACCGCAGCAGTGGCCTATTCGTTTGAGCATCCGCCTCGCATGCGGGAGGTGCGGGGTTCGATCCCCAGTGCCGCCGGGTGCCCACCGGTGATACAGTGGGTAGAAGCTTTCCCCTGGTTTGGTGCTCGGCTTATTTAGGGTGGGAAATGGGTCTCTGACTCCACCTTGAGAAGTCGAAAATACCTTGTGCCATGGCGCTCTTTGGCCATAGATGCCCTTGTGCCATAAAAATCTATATTCATCATCTTTGATTTTCACTCTTTCCTATTTATTATTAACTGATATTTTTGCATTAAATTTACATTCATTATACTCATTCCTTCATACCTTCGAGTGACGCCTTCGGCTTCTTATCTAGTTCCGCGCGTACGCAGAAGGTTGTAGCCTCTGCATTTCTTACTGCCGAGATCAGGGTATATATATATATATATATATATATATATATATATATATATATATATATATATATATATATATATATATATATATATATATATATATATATATATATATATATGTTACGAACGTAGGTTGCGTTGGCTCCGCAGAATAAAGATTTAAGAGAAGTGGGCACTTCTACAAAGACACTTTTATTTATCAACGTTTCGACCGCGGTGCGGTCTTCTTCGGTCGAAACGTTGATAAATAAAAGTGTCTTTGTAGAAGTGCCCACTTCTCTTAAATATTTATATATATATATATATATATATATATATATATATATATATATATATATATATATATATATATATATATATATATATATATATATATATATATATATATATATATATATATATATATATATATATATATATATATATATATATATATATATATATATATATATATATATATATATATATATATATATATTGTGAGTGTGCCCGTCGTGTCGCCGGTCAACCAAGACCAGCCGACCTGTACTTCAAATAAACGCCTTGACACTTGGTGGAGGTGCCTCGGTTCCCGTCCCGGTCCTCATCCTGGAACTTCGAAGTGGAACGCTCCTCGTCTCCGCCACCATGCCGGAAGGTCCGAGTGAACCATCGCAGCCCATCCCTGCCACCGTACTCTGTCACGGGGTGCAGCGCCAGCGTGACCCTTCTCCTTTTAGTGGCACCGATGACCAAGACGTCGACGATTGGCTGGCCTCCTATGAGCGCATCAGCACTTACAATCGGTGGGACGATTCCGTGAAACTCAGCAACGTCCTCTTCTACCTGACGGACGTTGCCAACTTATGGTTTCACAACCATGAGGCCGACCTTCCCACCTGGTCGTCCTTTAAAACGAGCTTCGCCGACGTTTTCGGCCGCCCCGCCGTCCGGAAGCTTCGCGCCGAGCAACGTCTTCGTGCTCGATCTCAGCTCCCTTCCGAGACTTTCACAAGCTACATCGAGGACATCGTTGACCTGTGCAAGCGTGTCACCCCTCCATGTCCGAAGGGGATAAAGTCAACCACATACTTAAAGGCAGAGCCGATGACGCTTTCCAGATGCTGCTGGCGAAGAACCCCACCTCCGTCGCTACCGTCATCCAGCTGTGCCAAAGCTTCGACGAACTCCGCAAGCAACGCGCATCTACGCGGCAGTCCGGCGCGCCTGCGGGGGGTCTTGCTGGCTTGGCCCTTGGTGGCTCGTCTGCTGAGCAGTCCCTGTTCATGCAGCAGGTTAAAGACTTCATCCGCGAAGAGATCGCTCGCCAGCTTTCTCTGCTGCATCACATTCCCGACCCCGTCTGCCCTCCGCACGACCTGCCGCCATCTCTCACGCCCACTATCCGTCGTGCTATTCAGGAGCAGGTCGCTGCAGTTCTGCCATCCAGTCCCCCACCTCCTCCTGTGGCAGCGCCACTCACCTATGCTGAAGCAGTCACCGGTACACGGCGCTCGCCCACCTCTGCCGCCTACACTAGCAGCCCGGCCTTTTATGCTCCACCGCCATCTATACCCCCGCCGCAGGTCCCGGTTCGTCGACCCCGCCGAAACCCTACGAACCCCTGGCGTACCGAGGACAATCGACCGATATGCTATTCCTGCGGTCTTCCGGGCCATGTCGCACGCTTTTGCCGTCAGCGATCTCCTCGTTCTGGCGATTTCATGCGCAATTTCCGCTACGATTCCGGGCCGCCCTTGCCTAATGTCTCTTCTGCCTCCTCTACACATCGCTCCCAGTACCCTACTCGCCGCTCGCCTTCCCCTCGTCGACGTTCCATTTCTCCGATGCTCCGCCGCCCGGACCCTCTCCCAGAGGAAAACTGACTGCCGCAGTTCAGGAGGCAAGAACTGCGTGTTTTGCGAACTTTTTAAGTCCTCCGTGTTCTCCTGCTAACGTGATTGAGGTGTCTGTTGAAGGCGTCCCCGTTCTCGCGCTCGTCGACACGGGTGCTGCAGTGTCAGTAATTAGTGATGCTCTTACCAACTGAGCTACGGCGGCGGCTGCCCAATCTGCTGCTTTCGTGGGTATTTATGTTTTGCGTGTAAGCGAACCTTGAGAGTGTTCACCAGCGCCACACTTTCAAGGTTCGCTTACACGCAGTAAACATAAATACCCACGAAAGCAGCAGATTGAACAGCCGTCGCCGTAGCTCAGTTGGTAAGAGCACCGGACGCGATATTCGGAGGTCGTGGGTTCGGATCCCACCGGCGGCATGATATATATATATATATATATATATATATATATATATATATATATATATATATATATATATATATATATATATATATATATATAACTTCAATTTGCGCCCGTCAAAAATGACGGGGGAGAAGGCTATAGCCTAAACCCCCATTCATTCCCCTAACCGTCGGCCGGAATCTCTTTGGACTCGGCGGCGGCCAGGGCGAGACCGATGACTTTGCGTTGTTCTTCTGCTTCGTGGTTGAGCGATAAGGTCTCCCAGGATTCTAAATTTCTATTTGGGTCGTTATAGAAAGGGCAGGTCCAGACAATGTGGACTAGATCTGCAATGCCATTGAAGTGCGTACATCTACGATTAAAGGCTTCTGGATGCCATCTACTGTACAGTTGAGGGTTTGGAAACACCCCGGTTTGCAATTTCTTCCACACGATTTCCTCTTTTCTACTGAGCTGTTTATCTGCTGCTGGATAGGTCTTACGACCGAGCTTATAATGAGAAATGATTTCATGGAATGTTATGAGTTCGTCACCCGATGGGAGGTGTTCCTCGCTTGGAGGCGGCGCGTCAGCGGCTATCGACCGGAAAGTGAGCCCTCGGGCGGTCGCTTGCGCCTTCTCGTTCCGCCACAGGCCCTGATGAACCGGGGACCAGATCAGTGAGATTAGCTCTGATGGTACTTGCCCTTCTCTCAGAATTCTGGCGGCTGCAGCAGAGATTCTGCCCATATCATAATTCTTAATGGCTGCCTTAGAGTCACTCACTATCACCCTTGTACCGTTTTGTATTATTGCTAGAGCAATGACAACTTCTTCTGCCTTAGTTGCGCTGGTGTTTTTGACGTTGCAGCCAGAGACCGGGTCTCCACTCTCACGAACCACTACCGCTGTGCGTGCTGCCTTGCGATCGTATTCGGCAGCGTCCGTGTAGAGCACATCGGATCTACCTCGAAATTTGCCCTGTAGGGCTACAGCCCTATCTTTGCATCTACCTTCGTGAAATACCGGATGCATGTTCTTTGGCAGCAGTGGAATTTTGAGTCTGTCCCTGTTTGCTCTAGGTACGTTATCTGTTCGCTTTGAACACTCCGAGGGTTCGAACCCCAGGCGCTCCATGATTTTTCTGCTAGTTTTGATTTTTAAAAGCCTTTGATGCTGCGACATCATGGCGGCTTCTATGAGCTCATTCAGAGTTTTGGAGACACCTAGCCTTAGAAGTTTACCGTGGAAGTGTTCGGAGGAAGACCAGTGCAGTTTTGATCCCTTTTCTTATTATGATTTCAATTTTGTCCTTTTCTGCTTTGGCCAGTTTGAGATAGGAGACTACGTATAGCACTCGGCTTATGACGAAAGCATAGCTAATACGAAAATTCATACTGCTTCCTTTAACGCGTTCGACCGGCCGCGGTGGCTCAAGTTAGGGCGCTCGGCTACTGATCCGGAGTTTCCGGATTCGAAACCGACCACGGCGGCTGCGTATCGATGGAAGCGAAACGCTAAGGCGCCCGTGTGCTGTGCAATGTCAGTCACGTTAAAGATCCCCAGGTGGTCGAAATTAATCCGGAGCCCTCCACTATGGCACCTCTTTCTTTCTTTGTTTCTTCTCTCAGTCCCTCCTTTATCTCTTCCCTTACGGCGCGGTTCAGGTGTCCGCCAATATGTGACACAGATAATGCGCCACTTCCTTTCCTTAAAAAAACAATCTTTTTTCCCTTAACGCCGTGACATTGCGCCGCCTCCGCCGCTGGAGGTGGGTATAATGACAAGGAGAGAGCTGAACAGTTATAGGTACACCGAATCGTTTCTCTAACATTCCAAAACATTCTGCACGTGATTTTTCCAACTCTTTTTGTGCCCACAAAATATTCTTGTTTCCATCGAGGCCGAATCACCAAATAGAACAGCGAGTATACGATGAAGCAAAGAGCACAAATACTGCGATTTTGCGGTGCTCCTCACAGTTTAGAGGCCGCGATCATCGCGAAAGGCATTAGGCGATGACTACTTTCCCTCCGAGGTTTGCAAAGACTCGGGCCTAAATATGGGAATCGACGTGAGTACTCGGGCTCTTTCCCGCATGTTGTTTTCGCTCACAGATGCGCAATCGTCGCTATCTGAGACTGGAAAATTATAAAGTACAGTAACCTCCACTACTAATTTGCGTCGTTCCTGCTGCAGAGGAAGAACTCGGGTGAGCTTAGAAACCCAGCAGGCACAAGCATGCGAAGTGACGTGAGTATTTGGGATCTTTCCCGCATGTTCTTCTGGCTCACAGCTGCGAATGTTGTCGCTGCCCGAGAGCGGACAATTATCAAGTATAATAACTTCATCTCCTAATATGCATCGTACCTGCTTCAAGGCCCAAAACTCACGTGAGCTTAGAAAATAAAAAAGAGTACCACTCTGTTTTGTTTTAGTAATCTGGGAGCGGTATTCTACAAGCTGGTCATTTCTCGTTGTCCACTTTGTGTCCATTCCGTCCTTTGTGAATAGTCACTCAGGTGTACCCGCGGCTTTCAAGCGCCTGTGGCAAGCGACCCGGTCATTGGGTGGTTGGCGACTGGACCTTACCAATGGCTGAAATTGGATGCAATATGCACTTAGTGGTCGCGAAATACACAACCAAATACACAAATATGGACGCGAAATACATTAAGAAAAATGAATAGCCTATAGAATACGGCCCCTGATCGCCGTTTTCAGCTGTTGGTAAGCGTATGACCGCGAAACACACTCTTCAAAAGCTTGGCGCGTAGGCCGCGCGGCAACGGTGCACAGATTGTCGGAATAAATATGGAGGTGATCACTTTAGGGCTAGCCAAGTTGGATAAAAGGCTCTACCGCAGTTGGCAAGCAAGCCGAAAGTACACATAGGCAGCGCTGTTCACACTGAAATGTAAGAGCGGTTTGAAAATGTCCATAGGGACAGAGGCGAAAATTAAGTTATGGAAAGGACATAAGGAACGCCGCGTCGATATAAAAAAAATCAAGTTTTCTGAAGAAAGTGGCCTTACCAATTGAACGCGGGACTTGCAGCGCTCTTAACACTGCCGCAAATGCAAGCATGATCGTTATCCGTATTTTAAACTGGCCTATAGATGTCAAGTGTTACCATGTACGTAGGCACAGAGACCAGCTGTCTACTGCAGCGTAAGAAGAGACGCGTTGAGAAATAATCTGCATGACCGAAACATCCTGTACTCCCAGTCGTTTCTGCATATCTTCACGAAAAAAAGCCAGAACCACATGTGGAAACGCTAAGTGGACGGAAACTGAATACCAGCAGAGTGTAATGTACAACAGGTGCAGGTCGCGACGCTGGAGGGTAAAAAAAAAGTATATAAAGGATTTGAAAAACCATCAAAGCCGTCCATACTGCCGCAGGACGTTTCATACCAAAATCTGAACAAGCCCACGCAGTTCACTAAGATATTGCTTAGGGTAATCAGAGTATAGTGCTATAGTGTAGAGTACTGTAATCATGCTCCCTGAAGCAGCACATCTGAGAGCGATTCTGAATGAATCGCTTGCTGAAGGGCGGCAGCGCCTCAGTCCTCTCACTGGCGCTATTCGCAGCAATGGATGCCTGAGTGAGCGCTCCAGTAATTTGTATGCTGAACACCATGGTGTCTCATCTACCCTCGTTTTGTGAGGACGCGCGCGTGTTGCGTCATGTCACTGTGAATCACGTGCGCGGCACACTGCATTAGCAGCTGGGGAGGGGCGCTCTGCTGCATATCCTCCAAAAGAAACAACGCGGAACGTTCCGTCACAGCCTGGCTGCTTAGCGAACAGTAAGTAGGACGACAAGTCCATCTGGTCAATGTATGCACAGATGCTCACCATAGTTCTGTCACGGGTGCTTTGAGATTGCCCGGCATGTTACACAGCGCCCTGCGGACCCCGAGCATCTCGCGACGCGGCTGAGCTGAAGTGACGCAATGAAGGAACAACTGCTCCAATGTCTCAACTGCCAAGAGGGCTCTGCTGCAACGGTTTCGGTCCTTTAGTGACAAGATGCTCTTGCTCCTGTAATATCCTTATATGACAGGGAGGCCTAAGCAACTTGTAGTGTTTGTAGTGTTGTAGTGTACTGGCGTAGAGCAGGAAAGACGCCGTACCGAGGTATGCATAAGCTGACACAAATTTGCGAAGCTAGGCGTGAACGAAAAACCACAGCATCGTCCACATCCTTTCGAATGCAGGTGTTGGGAGTGGAAAGAACGAGTTGCCGTCAAACCATGAAACCGACCAGAGGCGCTTGGAAAGAGGAAGCGATTAAGTCGGCGCTTGCGGACAGCTCGCATCTTTGCTGCAGACCTCGTCGGCGCGTCTGCGCCATTATGTTCGAAGGGGCGACACAACAGGATGCGACGACAGGGTGAAAGCGATAAGCACAATCTGCAATCGGCGTTTGTTATTGCAAGTACTTGTCCTGACAGTTGGCGCGGAAATGCGGACGCTGACCTAATTGGGTCTTTTGAACAGTGGCTGTTTGTATGTGGTAGTAGTGTATAACTTTCTGTTCCGACGGATATAGGATGGGCTTCAGCCCATCGCCTCGAGGACAGCCTGGAATCTGTAGATCCGGGTGCGTTCGGTCAGTCTGATGGTTCTAAGCCGAGTATCATAGTATAATTGCGCATTGGAGTCTCTCCAAGTTCATCTGTCTTAGTCACTGTGCGCGTGTCGTATGTTTCAGGACAGATCCACATAATGTGCAAGAAATCTTCCCTACCCTGACACAGCCGGCATCTAGATGAGAATTGTCCCGGGTACCACTGGCTAAGGCTAGCCGGTTTCGGATATGTCCTCGTCTGTAAGCCCCTCCAGAGGTTTTTTTTATTCTTATTTAGTTTCTTATCAGCTTGCGGATATTCTACTCTGCCCAGCCGATAGTGCTTCGTAATTCCTCTATAGCTAATTACTCTTTCTCCACCGAGGGTGTGCTGAGGGGTCGAGCCCGCCCGGACAGTAAGACCGCGGGCAAGCTCGTGAGCTCCCTCCTTATCGTGGAGGTTAGAGAGGGCTGTGGCGCCCATATTAGTTGAATTATTCGGTCGTCTTGACTATTATCCAGAATGCTTTTCGCCTGGAAATATATTCTGTCCTTAAGAAAGTTTCTTATCGCTGTTTTCGAATAGGTCATGATTGTGGTGGCTTTCGTTCCCACGATCCCGAGAGCAACGGCAACTTCCTCGGCCGTTGCGGCTACGCTGGTTTGAACCGAGGGGCTCACTCTTAAGGTTTCCTGGTCCTAAGCGACGACCGCAACCATTAAGTGTCGGTCCCCATACTCGACGGCGTCCACATAGACCACGTCCTGTCTTGCTTGATATCTCTTCTGGAGCGTTTCCGCTCTTTTCGGACTTCTTTCTTGATGGTGTCCCGGATGCATATTCTTCGGAAGCGGTGGAATGTGCAGGCTTTTCCCGACCACTGTCGTGACGTCGATCTTGGGTTCCTCTTGACTTTCGTAGGGGATGCCTAGTCTTGGAACCATGCATGTGGTAAAAAAGGAAATGACTCGAGGGGAAAATCCTTTTATACTTTGCGTCCTCATCCAACGCGAAGCACGAAAAGGCTACCCCTATCGTACTCTTCACGAGCTCGGGCACGTGCTTTGCTATCGCATTAGAGCGTAGTACAGACTAACGCCAGAAGATGTCGCCATGGAGGAAGGAAAGGTAAAGGAAAAACTAGGAGAGGCTCTCACTGTCCGAGCTGCATGGCAAAAAAGTTTGCCGGAAGCCACGTGTTTTTGCAAGGTCTATTGCGATTCTGTGGTTCATCGCGCCGCGGCATTAGCAGCGTCATCTGCATCAGTAGCGCGTCTGTGAGCTGCCGCTGGTCCGGCGACATCATCTGCTCGCCTGTCATCGCGACGCAAGCTGCGCGTGCTAAAGAGCGCCGAGGCGACGAACGTGACGAGCCAAGTTGTGTGGGGGAGTGCTGACTTCAGGCGTCAAAAAATGTGACGTAACAGTCTCTCCCTATAAACTTTTCATGGTGCGTTGGTTAATATACTCGCCAATAAAAAGGGACATTCCCGGGTAGAAGAATAGAACTTCTCGCTTTGCTCACGTATTTCGCTCTGCCATTCCCCAAAAATAATATTGCTAAAACACTTTTGACGCGAGTAAGCTAAGCCTAAGCAAGCTAAGCCTACACTTAATCTGCGCGTTTTTCTGCCGTTCCTTTCTTCGTGCCCAAATTCACGGCCGTTCACTTTCGGTTTCACTCCCAGTACTGTTCGACACATTGGAGGCGTGCAGAGGCTGAAATACGGTAGTCCTTGTTAACGCAAACATTCTGGTAATACAAAGCAGACGAATGATGCACGGTGCGTCACGGGCGAGCCCGTACGAATTCACCAAGCTGATTTGCATTCTAACGAGAATGCGGAATTGTATCCTGTTGGCTTCTCGCAGCCGACACGTGGTAACGAGGAACGCTAGAGTTCTTGCTGCGCAGTGGAAGTAGATAGAACAATTCATCTGACCCCGAGTTATATAAAACGTTTTATTGGCTAATGTCTGCTCCTCCTGTTCGTGTGGCCTTCCTAACTTGTAAACTACTACTAAAAAAAAAATCTGCGATTTCTATCAGAAGGATCACTCAGAGCGTCTGCCAGAAATAATTAACTTTATTAAAATAATGTCAGGTGCGGAGTGCTTACTCGAGAATTGCTTCATTTAAATGCAAACCATGAGAGGTGCAACATGAACACAGGTTGCGGAAGAAACGCTTCAATCAGGCACCTCTTGGTCAAATCAAATTGGTTGCATTGCTTGAATCAGGAATCTCTTGATCAAAGTGGCTGCATTCCTCTGGTGCAGCCAATGCCATAGTCGGTGGTCTCGTGTCGCAAATTCCTATTGGGGCTATGCTTTCAACAAGAGAAGCCATAACAATAACGAACATTTGTGCGACAGTAACATCGAACTGAAAATACTACGAAGGGTAGGCGAAGGGCCTTTCCGGCCTTGCGCACAAATGCGTATAGGAGCAAAGTAAAAAAAAAAAAATATATTGGTCAGAGTGTAAGGTTCGGCTAGTTGGTTTTTCTCGTCTTACAAAATTCAGCAAAAAAAAAAAGAGAAATGGTATGGTTTTAACGCAGCTAAACCGAGTATACGTCTGAAAGCACGTGCTTAGACTGATCGATTGGCTCACGGTTCTGCCTTTTTGGGTCGTCGGCACGTCTGGCGACGATATTAAACACAGACTAAGCTCTGATCGAGGTTATAAGCTGATCTGAACTGTTAACGATGCAGATGGAAGTTGATGAGGATGATGTCGAGAGTGCGCGAGAGTGTGTTGCAGTTTAACACGAGGTGTGATCGGTTGCAGCGATAGCATAGTGATTTCGTGCAGTGGCCAGCGAAGCTGATCTGTTAGCGCCGCCGTGGGTTCGGATCCCAGCCGCGGCAATTATTATTCCGTTCATTCAAAGTCAAGGCTTCAGCGATGACCCGGCTTGTGGAGCTTTGGTTGTGAAGTAGAGCTTTCGCTCAAAAACAGGACGACAGAGAGGACTCGTGCTGAAGAGCACCACTCGTGTTATATCTTCTGTCGTCCCGTTCTTTTGCCGCTAGTGATCTTACCGCAACGGCCGGCTCAGCAACACCCAGAACACTCCTAGCTGTACAACGGGTGACGATATCTGCTGTTGCCGTATCTCTTAATTAGCGTTGGCCTAGCGCCTGACATATTACAAATCTAAAATAACCTTGCGCTTCGTGAGAGCGGCGCAGAGCTCCGAACACTGGGGGGGGGGGGGGGGGGGGGAACAGATAAGAATCATCTGACGCTCTCTCAACACATGGTGTCGACCTCCCGGCGATAAGTAGCATCTCCCCCCCCCCCCCCCCCCCCCTCCCTTCATTTTCCCCTCGTACGTAACGCCACGCACCCCGAGCGGAAAAAGAAGTCGGAAGCAGCGGAAAATTTCCCGGTGAAACCCGACACATCTCAGTGGGATATCGTTAACTGCTTATCGTGCCTGCAGGCTCGGCCAGAGCGGCATGTTGTAAGGTATCACGTAAGCGACTGTGGGCGTCGGCTGCGTGACGAGCGATGGGACGTCCGCTCTTCTTCCTCTTATAGTCCGTGGCTTAGGTTGCACTCCCACGAAACCGTATTTTTTTTCCGCACGGTAGGAATTCTCAAGGAGCTAGCACGATCATGTGGCTTGGTTTTCTGAGTAGTTCTCTTGATTAAGTTCTCAAGCCCACAATCTGCAAACCAAAAAGTCTTGGTTATCCCCCCTCGGGACGTTGCCAGATGTGTCGTTGAGCTCCAAGACAGGAGAAAATGGTCATGCGCGCCCTTTCCATCTAACGAGAATAGGAATCTGCCACCTAGTACCAGACAAGCGCGCTCCCATTCAAAGTGACCATTTTATTTATTTTTTTCTTTGGAGCTAAGAGAAAAACGGATGACGAGTGCACGTGCGTATGGTGCAAGTTTATCCAAAGGTCATAGCAGTCTTGCGACTACCTTTAAACAGATTAATTAATTCATTCCTTCATTTCGGTAGTTCGTTTGTTCGTTCGTTTAATGAAATTGCAAGTAGCCCAGGCTGTTCCTTGTATTTTTTTTAATTTCTGTATTCAGACTTCTTTCGGTCGTCTACAAACAAAGGGTTCGTTTAGGCCACACTTTCCAAATTATTTCCAAGCTCAAGAAAAGTGGGGAGGGGGGTGAAGTTCGACGGAGGCGAGCCGTGACCGAAAGTTAAGAGCAGCACTCAGCAATACTTACGTTCCCACCACCAAAATTTGGAACACCTTTAGTGAGGTGCGCGAAACGATAAGATCGATCATGTTCACATTTGCCGTGCCCACCTTAGGACTGTCTTATATGTGTATCGTCGGTCTACTTCTGAAAAGTGGAGTTCATGGCTTAGATCCTGCTCGCTGCGTTCACTGAATGCTTAGAGGCATCTCTCTTCACGACAAAAGCAACCTCAGTGAAGTTGCTTCTATTTTCTGCGCTTTCAGCACGACTGCTGACGACATACCCGACGTCATTGTCAAAGTCGCAATGGAAGACATTTAAGTGGCATCTGTTGTGAAAGAAGCCTCTCGGTTCAACTTGGTCATGCTGACTTAGCTAACAACATGGAATGCATGTTTCGCCACCGTAAACTCAAGTGGGGATAGCGAGAACGGCTTGCGGCCTATTATTACGTCATGAAGTCTGACGTCGCTGACGCCGCTGGTAATATTGCCCGGCGTTTTAGTTCGTGAAAAACAAAAAGGCTAAAATTCGCCAAAGTTGTCTAACGGTACCCCATAAAGTAATTTTACAAAATGCAGTCCCGTTGAAAAAACAGCAACAAAAAAACAGCAGAACGGTGTGAAAAATAGCACAAAATAATTTATAATTTTGTCTTCATGGCAGATTTTTCTCTTCTTTTGCAGTATTTTTTGTAGTACTGTCGTTTTTATTCTTTGGTGCTTTTCTTTAGTCTATAGTTCTTTAGTGCTTTTCTGTAGTAACTACAAAAAATTCCATTTCTGCAACAAACCTTTGGTCAAAAACATCACATAAAATCTGTTGTGACGACAGCAATATATTCTCTTGTGTTTTGCCACTGGGAGCCAATAAAAATCCCCTGCAGAGGCTTTTTTCTGTCTTGACGCTTTGAGATAGCAAAGTCAGATCCCTGCTTTGTTGCTGGTCCGTTGCTCATTTGTCAAGGCACACAACTGAAGCGCGCGAACGTTTGTGCACTGATACTCAGCGCCACAGTCGCAAGAACTTTTCATGATTAGCCACATCGTTCGTGATTCGCCGAGCGTGCCCATCATAGTTCACAATTTTTCAGCGCAGCGCAATGCTTGCCTGGGGAGTTCCTTGAGGACGCTGTATGCGTCTCAAGAAGTCCCGCAGGTATGAAGGTTTCTTAAAGAACGCTACAAATGAGCTTTTTCGTAAGTTTGATTATGCGTAGAAGTATCACTCGCTTAATACTTTCGAGCAACTAGACGCAGCAAATGTGAGTCATGTGGACCGCTTGAGAGCATATGGTTTATTCTCTCGCAGTGTTTCACCAATGGCAATGCTTTGCAGGTAATGAAGTTACTTCTTTTCATCATTACTGAAAGCTGTTGACAAGTGCCAGCACTGCCGTAGATCAAAGAATGACTGCCAGAGGAAACAGTTCAGTGCGAGAGCACAATTCCCTTGGGCTAACCGCGAGCAAGACCTTGCGATGGTTGTTGGTTTGTGCCACGCGAAATAAATAAATAAAGAAAAACCAGATAAATAATGCCTCGACTAGGATCGGATTCCGCAGCGGCGCGAACAGATCAGCTTCGCTGGCCACTGCGCGTGAGCACTATAGGCTATTGCCGCAGGCGATCACGCTGGCGTTAAACTGCAACACATACCCGCGCTGTGCATTGCGCATCGCCTTCTTCATCAACTAATACTACTATCAAACTAATATTCGCCCTTTGAGCTATGTGCCGGTAGTGACAGAGAGGTATGTGCGCTGCATGCGTTGGCGCGGACAACGTTGTGGCAGAAATACGTCACTAGAGCAGTTACGCGTTGGCGTGGACAACACTGCTGCAGAAACGCGGCACTGGAGCATAGGCCTTCTGCGTACGTTGGGCAAATTGGCATTTATGATGAAAAAGTTGAAGCGCATAACTGGCTCCCTGGGTCAGTGGACACCTCAATCGCGCTTTCAGGTACGCGGCGGTGGTGTGCACCTCTAGGAAACTGTGCTCTCGCAGAATATTTCGCGCTTAACAAAGCCAAACCACCACCGTTTTTTTTTCGCATTTGTTTCGCTTATACCGCAGAGCTCTTCTCGCTCGTACACAGAGCGAAACAGTAAACAGCTGCCATGCCTGCGCGGAGGTATCAGGTCCTCAAAGGAGGCTTTCCTATCGTTTTCTACTTGTTGAGATCCAGTGAACGCCTTTGCTCTGAGTGGTCTGCGCATGCGCCAGAAAGACGAGAGAAGACTGCGCTTTGAAACGAGCCCCAAGGGTTATCGCGACGGCGAAAGGAAGGAACGTAAAAGGAGCGAGGTGCGTCACTTTACAGCGTTGCAGCGTAAAGTGAGAAGTGACCTTGTGACCTTGTCACGCGTGACCTTGTCACGTGCCAAGGTAATTCGTAGCTCCCAACAAATTAAAGCTCAACCGCGCGTACACTGAGGTCTCAGTAGTGGGGACAGCCTCACGCCAGGCTCTATACTGGTTTGTTCCTCCCTGCATTTTGCCCTCCGTATTGCAACGACTTGCACTAAAATGACAACTTGACAGTCATTGTTCCGTTTCTCTGCAACCTTTCAGCACGTCTTTAATGCATTTTTAACAGTCATTGAAGGTTCCCCTGGGTGCAGTAGGTTCTCCAAGATGAGATTATTAATAAGACTAATTGAGATGAGATTAAGCAGATTAGGGGCCGCCGCGGTGGCTGAGTGGTTATGGCGCTCGGCTGCCGGCCCGAAAGACGGGGGTTCGATCCCGGCCGCGGCGGTCGAATTTCGAGGGAGGCGAAATTCTAGAGCCCTGTGTGCTGTGCGATGTCAGTGCACGTAAAAGAACCCCAGGTGGTCGAAAATTCCGGAGGCCTTCACTACGGCATCCCTCATAGCCTGAGTCGCTTTGGGACGTTAAACCCCCATAAACCATAAACCATTAAGCAGATTAGCTAAAAGAAGTGAAGGCTAGCGTTGACAGTAGACATGCAGAGGCTAACTATAGACATGGAAATAAATGAAATTGAAAAATAACTATTTTTAAGTATCAGTATTCGGAGCCACACCTCTAGTCACTCATAGCTTAACAATTTGACTGCCGTTCAAGCGAAAGTGTATGTAGACACCCTTTATTTGGAAAGTAAAAAGGCAGCGGCATAATATATACTTCATCTTCAGTAGTGACATCTGGTGGATGTTTCAGCAACTTTAACGCGTCGTTAGGACAACGTCAAGAGCTATTTGCAGGAAAAAGCTCCATGACTGGCAGTGAAGAGCTCAAACCATGTGCGGGCCTACGGGCCAACTCTGAAAGCGAATGCATCAAATGTTTCTTTAGCGCGTAGAACATCAGTGAAGAGAAAGCCAAAACGACAAATCGACGGTTCCAAGCTGCTCTTGGCATAGCGCCATTCACTGCGGACCTGACTTTAAAGCAAAAAAGAAAAAGCTCGCAAGACCATCGAGCGAGCACTAAACCTAACAATAACCAACAAGCTGTGTTAACCTTGCACTGTCAGGGCACAGAAAAAAAAAGTAAAGCAGCCAGAACACACATGGGGGAACCCGATGACATCACCAGTGGCCAGAGCCCCTCTTAAGAAGGCGGCATTATCTTGTCCGCTGGAGAAGGTTTTGGACTCGTACCAATTCGCTCGACTGCGTTTGTCAGCAAACAGCGCAGTCTCTCTAAAACATGCGGAAGTAAGCCCACTGAAATAGTTATGGAAGGTTGCACCCTTGGCGCAGGCTGTTTTTGCTTGGCGGATAGTTAGCGATCCTTCGAAACAAGGCGAAAGTGGCTCAAGCTAATTGAACTAATTCAGAAGTGCTTCCATTTTATTTTCAGAGCAAGAAAAATCGCCTAGAATGGTGTTTCTGTCAGTCTATTAGGCCAAAATGAAAAGCTCATTCCATTATTGCTGTTCTTGTTCACACATATATTTTGCACATGTATTCAAAGTTATCAACCTGGAAACAATGATCCTGTTATTGCTTTCTAATCAGTGCCACTGCATATTGAATGCTCTAACCCAAATCTAGTTTCTGCTGTTCTCATTGTTACTGTTTTTTGTTCACACGTATATTTTGCATCTGCATTCACAGTTATTAACTTGAGAACAATGATCCGATTATTACATTCTAATTAGTGGCTCTATATTTTCAATGTTTATTTACTTTGTGTATTTAAAACGAAGCGTTGTTCCTGCCTTTTACATACTTTCATGCAGAGTCTATATAGGAAGCCTCCTTGACTGTTCTGCAACCTTTTAACCTTGGGCCCTTTTCCTGTATTTTGTAAATAAAGAAAGTAATACCCCTGTCACACGGACACTATAAAGGTACTTTGAACTAATGCTCTATTACTCTAAGGACGAACGCGCGCTGCCACACGGACGCGCCAAAGGACACCTAGCTCAAAGGAGCTTCGAAACAAGGCAGCTCGAGTTCGTCCTTTGAGGCTTCTAGGGAGTACTCTCTCTCCTAGCGAGTTAACAGCATAAATAAATTGAGAAGAGAAACGTTCAATTTTCATTTTATAAATTCACTTAATAAGATTAGTGGTGTTTTAAAATATAAGATCATTTGTTTTTGTGGCAGTCTCACCACGCCATACTCTCGTTCCAGATATGCGAGCGTCACGGTAGCCACGGTAAATATGCCGCCATGTCGGCCATGTTGTTTGTTGCTTTAACATAATTCGGTTATAAAACTAATTTACTAAAAAAATGTGACATTTCTGTATTTACATG
>NC_135499.1:149813680-149835994 GCF_052857255.1 Amblyomma americanum | reverse complement strand
GACGTAGTTTTCTGCCCCCCCCCCCCCCCCCCCCCCGCGCAATATTGCAATTTTCTCATGAATTTTGCAGACGAAAAACTTTTTCTACGAAGTCGAAAGAAAAAAAAATGATGAAGCTGGCTGAGCATACGCAAAAAGACAGAAAACACAAAAGAATGCATGTATAAAAGGGTTTTGAAGTAATAGGAGGAAACGATTTTCGAGAGCACAAGGGATAACGAAGATGTCCTTCCAGCATTTAGCGCCGCTCGGTTCTAACCAAGGTCAGTTAGCTGCAATAAGCATTCTAGGTGTTCGTTTTTTTTTTCAGCCACAGGAGAAAGGGATTATTCTACAGTGAAGGAAAGCAAAAAATAAACAAGGCTTCCAGGATCGCATCACCAAAAATGAAATAGAGCCTAGGAACCAAAGTATTTATCGGAAACTTTTCCCATGCTGAAAGAATGAGGTTACAACAAGAAGTTTTTGGAGAATGAAGGAACTGAAAGTTCACAAGCCAGCGACAATGGTTCCAAACTTAAAAAAGACCCTTTAACGGCGAAGAAAATCTCCCCAAAAAGGAACACACAAACACACGCACACGCACGCGCCATCACATTTGCTCATCTCGTATTAACGGGACGCGCTCCAGGAAGCACTAAATAAGGCTGCTGCTCACTGGAGAGAAGAGTGTGTAAGAAGGAAAAACAAAAAAAAAAGAAGGACGATCAATTCGTCGCCTATCTTCTCAGATTTACAGACGTTCACACTGCTCGTGCTACTTGTTACCAGAGGTTCTCCTATAGGGACCCCAACCTAAAGTTTGCCGCGCGACGACAGCGCCGTGCTCCTCCCTTAGCGGCAGAATTCTGAAGCGTCGATCGGGCGCGAGGGCGCCGCGACGCTCTGACTGGCCGTGTTCGCGTGCTGCGCGCGCTTTCTCTCTCCGCGCTTGCTGCACGCTCCCGCCTCCACGAGGGCGTGGCGGATGCTAGCACAGCCTGACGGCGCACAGTGCGCCGTTTATGTCCATCGGTGGGCAGTTTTTACGCGGTGATCGAAGTGGCATGCGGTACCGTGGTTTGCCTAAAGGCGGGGAAGCGTCTTGCTTGACTTGTGGGCTTCCCTGGCATGACGCATTTGCTTGCTGCCGTGTGTGCTGTCAACAGAAATAACCCAGGTGGCAGGTATCGCTGAATGCGAAGTACCGGTGCAGTATCGGGCGCTGCAATATTGATAAAAAAATAGTACTAATGATCCAACACCTGCGGCAACAGGAGAGAGCGCTGGCGGGCACTTAATATATGTGCACTTACTCGGCCGACACCATGTAAAGTGGCATGGCATGCAACTGCGAAGGCGAAGATGGCAGACACGATTCGACATGTGAACTAACATTGTGCCTCTATCGTACACACGCGGTAGCAGTGTGGCTCTGCAGGTTACAGACTACAAACTGTAGACCTCGGGGGGCCGCGCAATAGTGTTACGTGCCCCGTCGATGCGCATCAGAACTGAGTCGTGCCAGTGGTTTGTGAGCTTAACGTCCCAAAGCTGTACGTAGATTGTGCGCAAAGCCGTTTTTGAAGAGCTCCGGATTAACAGATGTTATTTTTAGTTATCTGTATGGTGAATACGCCATCTGCTGTAAATACGACCATACGGCAGAAGCGGCTAGGCAAGCGCGACACCGGTAGGAACGGCAATGCGTTACCATATTGGTCGCATCAGCCGCATGCCCATGCTAACACTCTCAAAGCTCAAAAGAATGGGATTCCTTAATGCGCACCGACATCGAGAAATGCGTTTTCGTATTTCGCACAACTCTAGACGCGGCGCGATAAGACATGTGACATTGGGGTGAACAGCCTAGCACCAAAGCCATTGAAGCATCGCGGAAAGGGAAAAGAAAAGAGGTAGCAGAAACATGTCACCAGCACGCACGGCGGAAGCAAGCAGATCGAGGTGAGCTAGCACAATTTTAAGACACGAAGGAAAAAAAAAAACGCGAACCGCATTCGTGCCGCAGTTTCGTTCGAAGGTAGGCTTTAATTTCAGTTTTCACTTCGTACACCACGTGGTTACACTCTGGGCACAGAAGTAGGGCGTGACGAAAACAGCGCCCTTTTGGACTATTTGCTTGACGCCGCGCACACGAGCTGCTCCCTCTCTAAAGCACGAGATCGCGCGCAACGTTTTCGCAGCAGTGTCAAAGCGCGAGTAAAATCGTCGAGCGGGCTCACTTTTGTCTCACAACGGCGACCATGCACGAGCGGAGAGAGCATAGCGTGCGCGCAGCAAGCTCCTCTCACAACGGCGCCGAAGCGCGAGCCAGAAAGAACGAGCGCGCGCGCGAAACTAGTTTCCTTCACGTGCAGACACACACAAGTCAGTGGCGACGCTCGTCGTCCTGCCCGATCAACTAGGAGGAGTTGCTCGGAGAGGGCGCTGTTCACTGGCGTCCGCAGCGCCCTCTGGCCCAGGTTGTGTCCCCTATTCCCCCGTAGTTCTTAAAAAGACGGACGGGGCAAGTGGAAAGAGCGACATGACGCGTTCGCCTGCGTTTCACAACACATCTGGACTCCGAAGCCCTGTTTTTAAAACGTTGATACGTGAGCCCTTACATTCAGCGCAAGACATAGCCGCGTTGATCCTTCTTCCTTGAATGAATTCCACCGTTCTCTATTTATTAGCGCGAAGAAAAGAAATGAAAAAAGCTGCTCTGAGTTCTTGGCATCTTAACATATTTTTTGGTATACAGCATTTTAGGATTTTTAAAATGGTAATTATGATGTATGTGCCCAAATTTTGGCCAGTCCCTTCCACTGGGAGTGGGCCATTTCACGTTTGGGGACAACAGCAAAAACCATGGGCAAGAAGCGAACATTACCAGAAATTCGCTACAGCTCCCAGCCACCACCGTTAAGCCTAGCGGCCTATGACGTTCTGTTATGCAGCCAATCAGTCATTCTCTTTATTACGCCACAGATGATGCCAACGCGCTATTTTTTAATGTTCAAAGTCAAATGACACGCGGTGGCAGTCAAGGGAACTTGAACTGCTGGTACCTAATTCGTAGTAATGTGTTAGGGATCGACCATTGTTCATTCCGTGGCACTCTACGGCAGCCCTACTGTCCTTCGATAACTCAACTTTTCGGAACTGTGCGCCACCCTTGGACCACGTTGGAAATCATTGGGTATGCCTGCGGTATTCCCGAGATCCTCCTTTCCTTTTGTCGCCTCTTTCCGTTCAATCTTCGTCTTCACCTTCGGTTAAAGTCAACATTCCACACTGTGGGGCTCAACCCTCGTGTTCTATGCTTGCTTGCCTTCTGCGTCATCAGCCGCCTACAGACGCTTTATAGGACACGTACAGGGCTCTAAGCCTCACCACCATCCAGACTTCGTCGTAGAGTACAAGCTGAGAAGAGGTGGGGGGGGGGGGGGCTCTGATTACTGCGTATGCAGACAAGACCGAACAGCTCTTGCACGGAAGCTCTTGAGAGTTCACGTGCGTAGCATACGCACCTTATCGGCTGTATAGAAGTAGCGGTGCTTTTGGTGCTGCAAATATCGGAGAGCGCCCTATTCATGTTCATTCCTTCCCAAGTGCAGCTCGAGAAAAAAAGAAACAAGCTTATAACAACTGTTGGATAGAGCCACGTCACAAACTTATAGACGCACCCGCCGCGGTGCCTCAGTGGTTAGGGCGCTCGGCTACTGATCTGGAGTTCCCGGGTTCGAACCCGACCGCGGCGGCTGCGTTTTTATGGTGGTCGAAATTATTCCGGAGCCCTCCACTACGGCACCTCTTCTTTCTTTCTTCTTTCATTCCCTACTTTATCCCTTCCCTTACGGCGCGGTTCAGGTGTCCAACGATATATGAGGAAGATACTGCGCCATTTGCTTTCCCCAAAAACCAATTAGTATTATTATTCTTAGAATACTGCACACCTACTCCCCCAGGTATGTGAAGTCATGTAAGCTAATGAGAAACGTCGGCGGCTTCCTGGACTAGGTTCTTACACTACTCGATGTTCAATGTTCTGGGGGTGTCAGTTTGAATCCTACTGGTGCTGAGATATCTGCCTTCGTCCCCTGCACCAAGTGCATGCGCAGGTGCATACGTGTGCGCGAGGACGCCTTCAGTTGTTAAAACGCATCATTAAAAAAAAACACACTTAAACTCTGCGTAGTTCCATCACAGTGTGCTCACAGCGGGCGCACGGAACCGAACAGTTCTTGCGACAGGACATACGCTTACCATGGCACCATCTTGACCGCAACTCGCTTCGGGAACGTACACCGTCTCTTCCATGTCCGTCGACACGGTTGTCTCCCTCCTTGAAGCGAAACTGACGCGGACGATGGCGGGAACGTGCGTGGACTGGCGCGCGAACCTCGGCGCCGAGAAGACTAACAGTCCACTTCCCGTGATCTCTCTCGCAACACACCTCGTCGGCGGTGATGATGCCGACCACTGGACGTCACCACCACTGTACGCAGAATTGGAAGAGGAGAACGAAGGGGTGGGGGCGCTGATCGGGCCAACCTTGGGAGCGTGGTCGACCCTTTGCGCAACCTTCGTCAATTCAGAGTCGCCAGCGATGAGATGCGTCACACTCCGAGTATGCGTGCACCAAGACTGAAGGCGATTCCACCCTATGGGTGCAAGGGAAGCGAGCCGAAGGCGATTTCTATAGAGTGTATATATAGTGTTTCTTGACAAAGCGGCTTCTGGGCGGCCAGACGCGTATCCCATGTAAACAAGAGCGGCCACGAAAGTGACGCTTATCTCGGCGGAGACTAGGTGGGAGTGACCTGTGGCCGATAAGAGGAGTCGCGCCTCATCGACACACTTAAGCATGCGCGCGCTCGTGTGTGTGTGTGTGTGTGTGTGTGTGTGTGTGTGTGCGTGTGTGTGTGTGTGTGTGTGTGTGTGTGTGTGCGCGCGTGTGTGCGCGCGCGTGTGTGTGTGTGTGTGTGCGTGTGCGTGTGCGTGCGTGTGCGCGCGCGCGCACGCACGCACGCACGCACGCACGCACGCACGCACGCACGCACGCCTCGCTCTGTGTTTCGGTGAGCGCGGAACGTCAGGCGTCCATAGAATGACGATTTTATGAGTCAATGAAGGCGTTAAACAATTGGAGAAAAGTTGCCCGCCTGTGGACGGAGAGAAACGCTGACTGGCGCGGTAAAGACATTGATTGCTACGTTCTTTTGTGAAGCTTTTCATCCAGGCATCGGGCATCGAGCCTAAGCGACGCAAATAAGGAGATTAATAATATTGTTATTATTCTGATTATTATTATTATGATTTTACATAAGGACACAAATACACGAGACGACCACAAAGGCGTATACTCTACTAGAAAAAAAGCACCGTCAACCAAGGCCAGTGAGTGAGAAAGGACAAAGCGTAGGACCATCTGCTAATTGTGTTTAGAAAGACACAATCCTGAGCGTGCCAAAGACTAATAAAAAAAACTTGGGGGACACTTAAATTCTTCTTAGCAGCAAGACTTGATAGCGTTAAAGGGTCCCTACGGTCGCTTTGGGGCCCCCAGCAGAGCCTTTCGTAGACAGCCGCACGCTTGTGGACTTCACATACTGCTCTACTACACATCATCGTCCGTATTAATCGTTGCCGTTTATTAGTGAGCCGAAATAAGTATGTGTTCCTGCAATGTATATTAACCCACTGTGCGTTGTGAGGTGCTATATAGAAGGCCTCCATTGTTCTACTGAACAAACGTTCCTCAGTGGTGTAGTGGTATAACGTGCCTGGCTCCCTGACCAAAATGACGTCGGTAGAATGTTGTGACTGAAGGAAGAATGGAAAGGAAATAGCACGGGCTTTCCCACTGGCTCGAGCTGAGCCACAATCGCTGTCAGGAGCAGACAGAGGAGAGTTGAAAGATGTGAGAGGAGAGATTGAAAGAAGAGAATAATAATAATAATTGGTTTTTTGGGGAAAGGAAATGGCGCAGTATCTGTGTCACATATCGGCGGACACCTGAACAGCGCCGCAAGGGAAGAGATAAAGGAGGGAGTGAAAGAAGAAAGGAAGAAGGAGGTGCCGTAGTGGAGGGCTCCGGAATAAAGAAGAGACGCGTGTCGTAAAACCGCGTCCGCCGAAGCGACGAAGCCGCTTTTAAGAACAGATACCCCCTCCGATATCGGTACGATTCCGCTTGATTACCTTTTCTTCTTTTCAATAATAATAATTGGTTTTTTTGGGGAAAGGAAATGGCGCAGTATCTGTCTCATATATCGTTGGACACCTGAACCGCGCCGTAAGGCAAGAGATAAAGGAGGGAGTGAAAGAAGAAAGGAAGAAGAGGTGCCGTTGTGGAGGGCTCAGGAATAATTTCGACCACCTGGTGGATCTTTAACGTGCACTGACATCGCACAGCACACGGGCGCCTTAGCGTTTTTCCTCCATAAAAACGCAGCCGCCGCGGTCGGGTTCGAACCCGGGAACTCCGGATCAGTAGTCGAGCGCCCTAACCACTGAGCCACTGCGGCGGGGCAACTGATTTTCTACGTCACTGCCCTGTCGACCAATAACGTTTTTCCAGTGAAACAGACGACGACGCCAGGTTTTCCGCCGAACGGGACCTTTAACGCTAACGGGTAAAAAAAAAAAAAGCACAGCCTGAACGTGCACCAAGATTAAAGTTTTTAAATTACACGTAAAGAGCATTTACATTTGATGAGTATGGTTTTCTGCGGACTCAGTACATAACGCGATTATAACGGATGATGAATGCATTCCTGTCCACTTGTTCATCGTGATCTAGGCCGGATTAATGTAACGGTTTTTTTCTCATTGTTTTATTTTTCGTACCCAGCGCTGACTGATGCCAAAGATGAAGAGAGAAAAGAAAAAAATATGTGAAATAGAATCGTTAACTGCTCTTCACACTGCCTTGGCCTTTTCTGCAGCACCGCACTTAGGAACTTTTCGCAACACTTTTATTCTTTAAGTTTACCGCAGCAGTGGCCTATTCGTTTGAGCATCCGCCTCGCATGCGGGAGGTGCGGGGTTCGATCCCCAGTGCCGCCGGGTACCCACCGGTGATACAATGGGTACAAGCTTTCCCCTGGTCTGGTGCTCGGCTTATTTACGGTAGGAAATGGGTCTCTGACCCCACCTTGTGAAGTCGAAAGTACCTTGTGCCATGGCGCTCTTTGGCCATAGATGCCCTTGTGCCATAAAAATCCATATTCATCATTTTTGATTTTCACTCTTTCCTATTTATTATTAACTGACATTTTGCATTCATTTTACATTCAATATATTTATTCTTTCATACCTTCCAGTGACGGCTTCGGCTTCTTATCTAGTTCCGCGCGGCGCGTACGCAGAAGGTTGTAGCCTCTGCATTTCTTACTGCAGAGATCGGGGTGTGTATATATATATATATATATATATATATATATATATATATATATATATATATATATATATATATATATATATATATATATATATATATATATATATTATATATATATGAAGACCGCACCGCGGTCGAAACGTTGATAAATAAATGTGCCTTTGTAGAAGTGCCCACTTCTCTTATATATATATATATATATATATATATATATATATATATATATATATATATATATATATATATATATATATATATATATATATATATATATATATATATATATATATATATATATATATATATATATAAATATATAAATATATATAAATATATAAATATATAAATATATATATATATATATATATATATATATATATATATATATATATATATATAGAGAGAGAGAGAGAGAGAGAGAAATAACTTTAATTTGCACCCTTCAAAAATGACGAGGGAGAAAGCTATAGTCTAAGCCCCCATTCATTCCCCTAACCGTCGGCCGGAATCCCTTGGGACTCGGCGGCGGCCAGGGCGAGACCGATGACTTTGCGTTGTTCTTCTGCTTCGTGGTTGAGCAATAAGGTCTCCCAGGATTCTAAATTTCGATTCGAGTGGCCAGATCCAGACCATGTGGACTAGACCTGCAATGATATTGCAGTGCGTACGTCTAGGATTAAAGGCTTCTGGATGCCATTTACTGTACAGTTGAGGGTTTGGAAACACCGCGGTTTACAATTTCCTCCACATGATTTCCTCTTTCCTACTGAGCTGTTTATCTGCTGCTGGATAGGTCTTACGACCGAGCTTATAATGAGAAATGATTTCATGGAATGTTATGAGTTCGTCACCCGATGGGAGCTGTTCCTCGCGTGGAGGCGGCGCGTCAGCGGCGATCGACCGGAAAGTGAGCCCTCGGGCGGTCGCTTGCACCTTCTCGTTCCCCCACAGGCCCTGATGAACCGGGGACCAGATCAGTGAGATTAGCTCTGATGGTACTTGCCCTTCTCTCAGAATTTTGGCGCTTGCAGCAGAGATTCTGCCCATATCATAATTCTTAATGGCTGACTTAGAGTCACTCACAATCACCCTTGTACCGTTTTTGCATTATTGCTGGAGCAATGACAACTTCTTCTGCCTCAGTTGCGCTGGTGTTTTTAACGGTGCAGCCCGAGACCGGGTCTCCACTCTCACGAACCACTACCGCTGTGTGTGCTGCATTGCGATCGTATTCGGCAGCGTCCGTGTAGTGCACTTCGGATCTACCTCGAAATTTGCCCGGTAGGGCCATAGTCATATCTTTGCGTCTACCTTCGTGAAATACCAGATGCATGTTCTTTGGCAGCAGTGGAATTTTGAGTCTGTCCCTGGTTGCTCTAGGTACGTTATCTATTCGCTTTGAACACTCCGGCGGTTCGAACCCCAGGCGCTCCATGATTTTTCTTCCAGTTTTGATTTTTAAAAGCCTTTGATGCTGCGACACCATGGCGGCTTCTATGAGCTCATTCAGAGTGTTGGAGACACCTAGCCTTAGAAGTTTTACCGTGGAAGTGTTCGGAGAAAGACCTAGGGCAGTTTTGTTCCCTTTTCTTATTGTGATTTCAATTTTGTCCTTTTCCGCTTTGGCCAGTTTGAGATAGGGGACAACGTATAGCACTCGGCTTATGACGAAAGCATAGCTAATACAAAAATACATACTGCTTCCTTTAACGTCAACGATGAAGACGACGGCCCACCGCTTAACGCACTGAGATTTCAATAAATGTTTCTCTCTCTCTCTCTCTCCTTTAACGCGTTCGACCCGCCGTGGTGGCTACGGTTACGGCGCTCGGCTACTGATCCGGAGTTTCCGGATGCGAACCCGACCACGGCGGCTGCGTTTCGATGGATGCGAAACGCTAAGGCGCCCTTGTACTGTGCGATGTCAGTGCACGTTAAAGATCCCCAGGTGGTCGAAATTAATCCGGAGCCCTGCACTATGCCACCTCTTTCTTTCTTTCTTCTCTCAGTCCCTCCTTTATCTCTTCCCTTGCGGCGCTGTTCAGGTGTCCGCCGATATGTGACACAGATACTGCGCCACTTCCTTTCCTTAAAAAAAAACAATTTTTTCCCCTTAACGCCGTGACATTGTGCCGTCTCCGCCGCTGGGGGTGGGTATATTGACAGGGAGAGAGCTGAACAGTTATACGTACACCGAATCGTCTCTCTAACATTCGAAAACATTATACATGTGATGTTTCCAACTCTTTTTGTGCCCCCAAAATATTTTTGTTTACATAATAATAATAATAATAATAATAATTGGTTTTTGGGGGAAAGGAAATGGCGCAGTATCTGTCTCATATATCTTTGGACACCTGAACCGCGCCTTAAGGGAAGGGATAAAGGAGGGAGTGAAAGAAGAAAGGAAGAATAGGTGCCGTAGTAGAGGGCTCCGGAATAATTTCGACCACCTGGGGATCTTTAACGTGCACTGACATCGCACAGCACACGGGCGCCTTAGCGTTTTTCCTCCATAAAAACGCAGCCGCCGCGGTCGGGTTCGAACCCGGGAACTCCGGATCTGTTTACATCGAGGCCGAATCACCAAATAGAACAGCGAGTATACGATCAAGCAAAGAGCGCAAATACTGCGATTTTGCGGTGCTCCTCACCGTTTAGACGCCGCGATCATCGCGAAAGGCATTAGGCGATGACTACTTGCCCTCTGAGGTTTGCAAAGACTCGGGCCTAAATATGGAAATTGACGTGAGTACTCGGGCTCTTTCCCGCATGTTGTTTTCGCTCACAGATGCGCAATCATCGCAATCTGAGACTGGAAAATTATAAAGTACAGTGACCTCCACTACAAATTTGCGTCGTTCCTGCTGCAGAGGAAGAACTCGGGTGAGCTTAGAATCCCAGCAGGCACAAGCATGCGAAGTGACGTGAGTACTCGGGATCTTTCCCGCATGTTCTTCTGGCTCACAGCTGCGAATGTTGTCGCTGCCTGAGAGCGGACAATTATAAAGTATAATAACTTCATCTCCTAATATGCATCGTTTCTGCTTCAAGGCCCAAAACTCACGTGAGCTTAGAAAATAAAAAAGAGTACCACTTTGTTTTGTTTTAGTAATCTGGGAGCGGTATTCTACAAGCTGGTCATTTCTCGTTGTCCACTTTGTGTCCATTCTGTCCTCAGTGAATAGTCATGAGGTGTACCCACGGCTTTCAAGCGCCTGTGGCAAGCGACCCGGTCATTGGGTGGTTGGCGACTGGACCTTACCAATGGCTGAAATTGGATGCAATATGCACTCAGTGGTCGCGAAATACACAACCAAATACACAAATACGGACGCGAAATACACAAGGAAAAATGAACAGTCTATAGAATACGGCCCCTGATCGCCGTTTTCAGATGTTGGTAAGCGTATGACCGCGAAACACACTCTTCAAAAGCTTGGCGCGTAGGCCGCGCGGCAACGGTGCACAGATTGTCGGAATAAATATGGAGGTGATCACTTTAGGGCTAGCCAAGTTGAATAAAAGGCTCTACCGCAGTTGGCAAGCAAGACGAAAGTACACATAGGCAGCGCTGTTCACACTGAAATGTAAGAGCGGTTTGAAAATGTCCATAGGGACAGAGGCGAAAATTAAGTTATGGAAAGGACATAAGCAACGCCGCGTCGATATAAAAAAAAATCAAGTTTTCTGAATAAAGTGGCCTTACCAATTGAACGCGGGACTTGCAGCGCTCTTAACACTGCCGCAAATGCAAGCATGATCGTTATCCGTATTTTAAACTGGCCTATAGATGTCAAGTGTTACCATGTACGTAGGCACAGAGCCCAGCTGTCTACTGCAGCGTAAGAAGAGACGCGTTGAGAAATAATCCGCATGACCGAAACATCCTGTACGCCCAGTAGTTTCTGCATATCTTCACGAAAAAGAGCCAGAACCACATGTGGAAACGCTAAGTGGACGGAAACTGAATACCAGCAGAGTGTAATGTACAACAGATGCAGGTCGCGACGCTGGAGGGTAAAAAAAAAGTATATAAAGGATTTGAAAAACCATCAAAGCCGTCCATACTGCCGCAGGACGTTTCATACCAAAATCAGAACAAGCCTGCGCAGTTCACTAAGATATTGCTTAGGGTAATCAGAGTATAGTGCTATAGTGTAGAGTACTGTAATCATGCTCCCTGAAGCAGCACATCTGAGAGCGATTCTGAATGAATCGCTTGCTGAAGGGCGGCAGCGCCTCAGTCCTCTCACTGGCGCTATTCGCAGCAATGGATGCCTGAGTGAGCGCTCCAGTAATTTGTATGCTGAACACCATGGTGTCTCATCTACCCTCGTTTTGTGAGGACGCGCGCGTGTTGCGTCATGTCACTGTGAATCACGTGCGCGGCACACTGCATTAGCAGCTGGGGAGGGGCGCTCTGCTGCATATCCTCTAAAAGCAACAACGCGGAACGTTCCGTCACAGCCTGGCTGCTTAGCAAACAGTAAATGGGACGGCAAGTCTATCGGGTCGATGTATGCCCAGATGCTCACCATAGTTCTGTCACGGGTGCTTTGAGATTGCCCGGCATGTTACACAGCGCCCTGCGGACCCCGAGCATCTTGCGACGCGGCCGAGCTGAAGTGACGCATTGAAGGAACAACTGCTCCAATGTCTCAACTGCCAAGAGGGCTCTGCTGCAACGGTTTCGGTCCTTTAGCGACAAGATGCTCTTGCTCCTGTAATATCCTTATATGACAGGGAGGCCTAAGCAACTTGTAGTGTTCGTAGTGTTGTAGTGTACTGGCATAGAGCAGGAAAGACGTCGGACCGAGGCATGCATAAGCTGTCACGAATTTGCGAAGCTAGGCGTGCACGCAAAACCACAGCATCGTCCGCATCCTTTCGAATGCAGGTGTTGGGAGTGGAAAGAACGAGTTGCCGTCGAACCATGAAACCGACCAGAGGCGCTTGGAAAGAGGAAGCGATTAAGTCGGCGCCTGCGCAAAGCTCGAATCTTTGCTGCAGACCTCGTCGGCGCGTCTGCGCCATTATGTTCGAAGGGGCGACACAACAGGATGCGACGACAGGGTGAAAGCGATAAGCACAATCTGCAATCGGCGTTTGTTATTGCAAGTACTCATCCTGACAGTTGGTGCTGACACGCGGACGCTGACCTAATTGGGTCTTTTGAAGAGTGGCTGTTTGTATGTGGTAGTAGTGTATAACTTTCTGTTCCGACGAATATAGGATGGGCTTCAGCCCAACCGCCTCGACGAGAGCCTGGAATCTGTAGATCCGGGTGCGTTCGGTCAGTCTGATGGTTTTAAGCCGAGTATCATAGCCTAATTGCACATTGGAGTCTCTCCAATTTCATCTGTCTTAGTCACTGTGCGCGTGTCGTATGTTTCAGTACAGATCCATATAATGTGCAAGAAATCTTCCCTACCCTGACACAGCCGGCATCTATATGAGAATTGTCCCGGGTACCACTGGCTAAGGCTAGCCGGTTTCGGATATGTCCTCGTCTGTAAGCCCCTCCATAGGTTTTTTGATTCTTATTTAATTTATTATCAGCTGGCGGATATTCTACTCTGCCCAGCCGATAGTGCTGCGTAATTCCTCTATAGCTAATTACTCTTTCTCCACCGAGGGTGTGCTGAGGGGTCGAGCCCGCCCGGACAGTAAGACCGCGGGCAAGCTCGTGTGCTCCCTCCTTATCGTGGAGGTTGGAGATGGCTGTGGCGCCCATATTAGTTGAATTATTCAATCGTCTTGACTAGTATCCAGAATGCTTTTCGCCTTCAAATATATTCTGTCCTTAAGAATGTTTCTTATCGCTGTTTTCGAATCGGTCATGATTGTGGTGGCTGTTGTTCCCGCGATCGCGAGAGCAACGGCAACTTCGTCGGCCGTTGCGGCTACGCTGGTTTGAACCGAGGTGCTCACCCTTAAGTTTTGCTGGTCGTCAGCGACGACCGCAACCATTAAGTGTCGGTCCCCATACTCGGCGGCGTCCACATAGACCACGTCCTGTCTTGCTTGATATCTCTTCTGGAGCTTTTCCGCTCTTTTCGGACTTCTTTCTTGATGGTATCCCGGATGCATATTCTTCGGAAGCGGTGGAATGTGCAGGCTTTTCCCGACCACTGTCGTGACGTCGATCTTGGGTTCCTCTTGACTTTCGTAGAGGATGCCTAGTCTTGGAACCATGCATGTGGTAAAAAAGGAAATGACTCGAGGGGAAAATCCTTTTATACTTTGCGACCTCACCCAACGCGAAGCACGAAAAGGCTACCCATATCGTACTCTTCCCGAGCTCGGGCACGTGCTTTGCTATCGCATTAGAGCGTAGTACAGACTAACGCCAGAAGATGTCGCCATGGAGGAAGGAAAGGTAAAGGAAAAACTAGGAGAGGCTGTCACTGTCCGAGCTGTATGGCAAAAAAGTTTGCCGGAAGTCACGTGTTTTTGCAAGGCCTATTGCGATTCTTTGGTTCATCGCGCCGCGGCATTAGCAGCGTCGTCTGCGTCAGTAGCGCGTTTGTGAGCTGCCGGTGGTCCGGCGACATAATCTGCTCGCCTGTCATCGCGACGCAAGCTGCGCGTGCGAAAGCGCGCCGAGATGACAAACGTGACGAGCCAAGTAGTGTGGGGGAGTGCTCACTTAAGGCTTCAAAAAATGTGACATAGGTCTCTCCCTATAAACTTTTCATGGTGTGTTGGTTAATATACTCTCCAATAAAAAGGGACATTCCAGGGTAGAGGAATAGCACTTTTCGCTTTGCTCACGTATTTCGCTATGCCATTCCCCAAAAATAATATTGCTAAAACACTTTTGACGCGAGTAAGCTAAGCTTAAGCATGCTAAGCCTACACTTAATCTGCGCGTTTTTCTGCCGTTCATCTCTTCGTGCCCAAATTCATGGCCGTTCACTTTCGGTTTCACTCCCAGTACTGTTCGACACACTGGAGGCGTACAGAGGCCGAAATACGGTAGTCCTCTTTAACGCAAACATTCTGGTAATGCAAAGCAGGCGAATGATGCACGGCGCGTCACGGGCGAGCACGTACGAATTAAGCAAGCTGATTTGCATTCTAACGAGAATGCAGAATTGTTTTATCCAGGAGGCTTTCTCGCAACCGACACGTGGTAACGAGGAACGCTAGAGTTCTTGCTGCGCAGTGGAAGTGGATAGAACAATTCGTCTGACCCCGAGATATACAAAACGTTTCATTGGCTAATGTCTGCTCCTCCTGTTCGTGTGGCCTTCCTAACTTGTAAACTATCAATAAAAAAAAGCTGAGCTTTCCATCAGAAGGGTAACTCAGGGCGTCTGCCAGAAATAATTAATTTTATTAAAATAATGTCAGGTGTGGAGTGCTTACTTGAGGCTTGCTTCATTTAAATGCACACCATGAGAGGTGCGACATGAACAGCGGTTGCGGAAGAAATGCTTGAATCAGGCATCTCTTGGTCAAATCAAATTGGTTGCATTGCTTGAATCAGGCATCTCTTGATCAAAGTGGTTGCATTCCTCTGGTGCAGCCAATGCCATAGTCCGTGGTCTCGTTTCGCAAATTCCCATTCGGGCTATGCTTTCAACAAGAGAAGCCATAACAATAACGAACATTTGTGCGACAGTAACATCGAACTGAAAATACTACGAAGGGTAGGTGAAGGGCCTTTCCGGCTTGCGCACAAATGCGTATAGGTGCAAAGTAAAAAAAAAATATTGGTCAGAGTGTAAGGTTCGGCTAGTTGGTTTTCCTCGTCTTACAGAATTTAGCAAAAAAAGAAAAAAAAGAAAAAATGGTATGGTTTTAACGCAGCTAAAACCGAGTATACGTCTGAAAGCACGAGCTTAGACTGATCTATTGGTTCATGGTTCTGCCTTTTTGGGTCGTCGGTACGTCTGGCGACAATATTAGACACAGGCTAAGCTCTGATCGAGGTTATAAGCTGATCTGATCTGTTAATGACGCAGTTGGAAGTTGATGAGGATGATGTCGAGAGTGCGCGAGAGTGTGTTGCAGTTTAACACGAGGTGTGATCGGTTGCAGCGATAGCATAATGCCCTCGTGCAGTGGCCAGCGAAGCTGATCTGTTCGCGCCGCCGTGGGTTCGGATCCTAGCCGCGGCAATATTTATTCCGTTTATTCAAAGTCAAGGCTTCAGCGATGACCCGGCTTGTGGAGCTTTGGTCGTGAAGTAGAGCTTTCGCTCAAAAACAGGACGACAGGGAGGACTCGTGCTGAAGAGCACCACTCGTGTTATATCTTCTGTCGTCCCGTTCTTTTGCCGCTAGTGATCTTACCGCAACGGCCGGCTCAGCAACACCCAGAGCACTCCTAGCTGTACAAGGAGTGACGATATCTGCTGTTGCGGTATCTCTTAATTAGCGTTGGCCTAGCGCCTGACATATTACAAATCTAAAATAACCTTGCGCTTCGTGAGAGCGGCGCAGAGCTCCGAACTCTGGGGGGGAGCAGATAAGAATCGTGCGACGCTCCCTCACCACATGGTGTCGACCTCCAGGCGATAAGTAGCCTTCCCCCCCCCCCCCCCCACCGCTATTTCCCCGTCGTATGTCCGCGCACCCCGCGCGGAAAAAGAAGTCGGAAGCAGCGGAAAATTTCCCGGTGAAACCCGACACATCTCAGTGGGATATCGTTGACTGCTTATCGTGCCTGCAGGCTCGGCCAGAGCGGCATGTTGTAAGGTATCACGTAAGCGACTGTGGGCGTCGGCTGCGTGACGAGCGATGGCGCGTCCGCTCTTCTTCCTCTTATAGTCCGTGGCTTAGGTTGCACTCCCACGAAACGGTATTTTTTCCGCACGGTAGGAATTCTCAAGAAGCTAGCACGATCATGTGGCTTGGTTTTCTGAGTAGTTATCTTGATTTAGTTCTCAAGTCCACAATCTGAAAAGCAAAACATTTTGGTATATCCCCCCTCAGGACGTTGCCAGATGTGTCGTGGAGCTCCAAGAAAGGAGAAAATGATCATGCGCGCACTTTCCATTTAACAAGAATAGGAATTTCCACCCAGTACCCAACAAGCGCGCTCCCATTCAAAGTGACCATTTTATTTATTTTTTCTTTGGAGCGGAGAGAAAAACGGATGAGTGCACGTGCGTATGGCGCAAGTTTATCCAAAGGTCATAGAAGTCTTGCGACTATCTTTAAACAGATTAATTAATTCATTCCTTCATTTCGGTGGTTCGTTTGTTCGTTCGTTTAATGAAATTGCAAGTAGCCAAGGCTGTTCCATGTATTTTTTTTTATTTCTGTATTCAGACTTTCGGTCGTCTACAAACAAAGGATCCGTTTAGTCCGCACTTCCCAAATTATTTCCAAGCTCAAGAAATGTGGGGAGGGGGTGAAGGTCGAAGGAGGCGAGCCGTGACCGAAACTTAAGAGCAGCACTAAGCAATACTTACGTTCCCACTTCTATGCCGCCAAAATTTAGGACACCTTTAGTGAGGTGCGCGAAACGATAAGATCGATCATGTTCACATTTGCCGTGTCCACCTTAGGACTGTCTTATATGTGTATCGTCGGTCTACTTCTGAAAAGTGGAGTTCAAAGGTTAGATCCTGCTCGCTGCGTTCACTGAACGCTTAGAGGCATCTCTCTTCACGGCAAAAGCAACCTCAGTGAAGTTGCTTCTATTTTCTGCGCTCTCAGCACGACTGCTGACGCCATACCAGACGCCATTGTCAAAGTCGCGATGGAAGACATTTAAGCGGCATCCGTTGTGAAAGAAGCCTCTCGGCTCAACTTGGCCATGCTGACTTAGCTAAAAACATGGAATGCATGTTTTGCCACCGTAAACTCAAGTGGGGATAGCGAGAACGGCTGGCGGCCTATTATTACGTCGTACAAGTCTGACGTCGCTGACGCCGGTGGTAATATTGCACGGCGTTTTAGTTCGTGAAAAACAAAAAGGCTAAAATTCGCCAAAGTTGTCTAACGGTACCCCATAAAGTAATTTTACAAAATGCAGTCCCGTTGAAAAAACAACAACAAAAAAACAGCAGAACGGTGTGAAAAATAGCACAAAAAAAATTTATAATCTTGTCTTCATGGCAGATTTTTCTCTTCTTTTGCAGTATTTTTTGTAGTACTGTCGTTTTTATTCTTTGGTGCTTTTCTTTAGACTATAGTTCTTTAGTGCTTTTCTGTAGTAACTACAAAAAATTCCATTTCTACTACAAGCTTTTGGTCAAAAACATCACATAAAATCTGTTGTGACGACAGAATATATTCTCTTGTGTTTTGCCACTGGGAGCCAATAAAAATCCACTGTAGAGGCTTTTTCTGTGTTGACGCTTTGAGATAGCAAAGTCAGATCGCTGCTTTGTTGCTGGTCTGTTGCTCATTTGTCAAAGCACACAACTGAAGCGCGCGAACGTTTGTGCACTGAGACTCAGCGCCACAGTCGCAAGAACTTTTCATGATTAGCCGCATCATTCGTCATTCGCCGAGCGTGTCATCATAGTTCACAATTTTTCAGCGCAGCGCAATGCTTGCTTGGGGAGTTCCTTGAGGACGCTGTATGCGTCTCAAGAAGTCCCGCAGGAATGGAGGTTTGTCGAAGAACGCTACAAGCGAGCTTTTTCGTAAGTTTGATTATGCGTAGCCGTATCACTCGCTTCATACTTTCGAGCAACGAGACGCAGCAAATGTGAGTCATGTGGAGCGCATTTCATCACTCGCTACGTTTCGCGCTTGAGAGCATATGGTCTATTCTCTCGCAGTGTTTCACCAATGGCAATGCTTTGCAGGTAATGAAGTTACTTCTTTTCATCATTACTGAAGGCTGTTGACAAGTGCCAGCACTGCCGTAGATCAAAGAATGACTGCCAGAGGAAACAGTTCTGTGCGAGAGCACAGTTCCCTCGGGTTAACCCCGAGCAAGACCTTGCGATGTTTGTTGGTTTGTGCCGAGCGAAAGAAATAAATAAAGAAAAATCAGATAAATAATGCCGCTACTAGGATCGGATTCCGCGGCGGCGCGAAACAGATCAGCTTCGCTGGCCACTGCGCGAGAGCACTATAGGCTATCGCAGCAGGCGATCACGCTGGCGTTAAACTGCAACACATACCCGCGCTGTGCATTGCGCATCGCCTTCTTGGTGAACTAATGCTGCTATCAAACTAATATTCGCACTTTGAGCTATGTGCCGGTAGTGACAGAGAGGTATGTGCGCTGCATGCGTTGTCGTGTACAACACTGCTGCAGAAACGCGGCACTTAAGCATAGGCCTTCTGCGTACGTTGGGTAAATTGACATTTACGATGAAAAAGTTGAAGCGCATAACTGGCTCCCTGGGTCAGTGGACACCTCAATCGCGCTTTCAGGTACGCGGCGGTGGTGTGCACCTCTAGGAAACTGTGCTTTCACAGAATATTTCGCTCTTAACAAAGCCAAACCACCACCGTTTTTTTTTTTCGCATTTGTTCCGCTTATACCGCAGAGCTCTTCTCGCTCGTACACAGAGCGAAACAGTAAACAGCTGCCATGCCTGCGCGGAGGTATCATGTCCTCAAAGGAGGCTTTCCTATCATTTCTGCTTGTTGAGATCCAGTGAACGTCTTTGCTCTGAGAGGTCTGCGCATGCGCCAGAAAGACGAGAGAAGACTGCGCTTTAAAACGAGCCCCAAGGGTTATCGCGACGGCGAAAAGAAGCAACGTAAAGCGAGCGAGGTGCGTCACTTTACAGCGTTGGAGCGTCAAGTGAGAAGTAGGCGGTCGAGGGAACTCAGCACGCGTGATGTTGTCACGTGACAAGAGGTAACTCGTAGCTCCGAACAAATTAAAGCTCAACCGTGCGTACACTGAGGTCTCAGTAGTGGGGACAGCCTCACGCCACGCTCTATACGTGTTTGTTCCTTCCTGCATCTTGCCCTCCGTATTGCAACGACTTGCACTAAAATGACAACTTGACAGCCATTGTTCCGTTTCTCTGCAACCTTTCAGCACGTCTTTAATGCATTTTTAACAGTCATTGAAGGTTCCCCTGGGTGCAGTAGGTTCTCCAAGATGAGATTATTAATAAGACTAATTGAGATGAGATTAAGCTGATTAGGGGCCGCCGCGGTGGCTGAGTGGTTATGGCGCTCGGCTGCCGGCCCGAAAGAGAGGGTTCGATGCCGGCCGCGGCGGTCGAATTTCGATGGAGGCGAAATTCTAGAGGCCCGTGAGCTGTGCGATGTCAGTGCACGTTAAAGAACCCCAGGTGGTCGAAAATTCCGGAGGCCTTCACTACGGCGTCCCTCATAGCCTGAGTCGCTTTGGGACGTTGAACACCCATAAACCATAAACAATTAAGCAGTTTAGCTAAAAAAGTGAAGGCTAGCGTTTACAGTAGACATGCGGAGGCTAACTATAGACAAGGAAATAAATGAAATTGAAAAAGAACTATCAGTATTCGGAGCCACACCTCTAGTCACTCATAGCTTAACAAGTTGACTGCCGTTCAAGCGAAAGTGTATGCAGACACCCCTTATTTGGAAAGTAAAAAGACCGAGGTATAATATACTTCATCTTCAGTAGTGACATCTGGTGGATGTTTCAGCAACATTAACGCGTCGTTAGGACAACGTCAAGAGCTATTTGCAGGAAAAAGCTCCATGACTCAAAACGCTTTCAAATGTTTCTTTAGCGCGTAGAACATCAGTGAAGAGAAAGCTAAAACGACAAATCGACGGTTCCAAGCTGATCTTGGCATAGCGCCATTCACTGCGGACCTGACTTCAAAGCAAAAAAAAAAAAGCTCGCAAGACCATCGAGCCAGCACTAAACCTAACAATAACCAACAAGCTGTGTTAACCTTGCACTGTCAGGGCACAGAAAAAAAAAGTAAAGCAACCAGAACACACATGGGGTAACCCGATGACATCACCAGTGGCCAGGGCCCGTCTTAAGAAGGCGGCATTATCTTGTCCGCTGGAGAAGGTTCTGGACTCGTACCAATTCGCTCGACTGCGTTTGTCAGCAAACAGCGCAGTCTCTCTAAAACATGCGGAAGTAAGCCCACTGAAATAGTTAAGGAAGGTTGCACCCTTGGCGCAGGCTGTTTTTGCTTGGCGGATAGTTAGCAATCCTTCGAAACAAGGCGAAAGTGACTCAAGCTAATTGAACTAATTTCAGAAGTGCTTCCATTTGATTTTCAGAGCAAGAACAATCGCCTACAACGGTGTTTTTGTCAGACTATTAGGCTAAAATGAAAAGCTCTTTCCATTGTTGCTGTTCTTGTTCACACATATATTTTGCACATGTATTCAAAGTTATTAACCTGGAAACGATGATCCTGTTATTTCTTTCTAATCAGTGTCACTGCATATTGAATACTCTAACCCAAATCTAGTTTCTGCTGTTCTCATTGCTACTGGTTTTTGTTCACACGTATATTTTGCATCTGCATTCACAGTTATTAACTTGAGAACAATGATCCGATTATTACTTTCTAATTAATGGCTCTATATTTTCCATGTTTATTTACTTTGTATATTTAAAACGAAGCGCTGTTCCTGCCTTTTACATAACTTTCATGCACAGTCTATATAGGAAGTCTCCTTGACTGTTCTGCAACCTTTTAACCTTGGGCCCTTTTCCTGTTGTAAATAAAGAAAGTAACACACCTCATGCAGTGGCCTTCAAGGTAGACCGAATCTGTGCAATGCACGTATGACTGACTAGCAGAAATGACTCTTATTCTTTTAGTTTGCGCTATGGGTGGAGTGACATTGCGTGCAGTCATGCAGGTGCTGCACTGCGTATTCGTGGCTTGGTATCACCAAGCAGGATCTCTTGGCAGTCGGAACAGAGAGCACATATCGCTGCTCCCTTCCGATGAAGAAGCCGCCATTCATTGCTGGCGGAGGACAAGACGAAATAAATCAAGCACAGCCTGCGCGACGAAGTCTGACGTTTAATGGCCCCCCAGTAGACTTTGCCAAGGGCGGTCGTTTCGTGCAGTGGACAACAGATTTATTGCCATCCGCACCTCTTTCTGGAGTTGCCGTCTTAGCGTCGGTCCGCTGCAGGCTCCCAATCATTTTTGTTTTTAGCTGTGTTGAGGGTGCGAGGTATCATTTCTTTCATGAAGGAAGGGCAAGCGTGATGCTGGAATTGTTATTTTACGCACATTCAGGCGTTTAGAACACCAAAATATTCCCAACACCCGAGCTTGTCGTGTATCCTCGAGGACACCAACAACTAAAAAGCAACTCACGTTCTGGCTGCTCCAGATTTACTGCACACCTGCCGTTCTTCTAGTGCGTTGGTGCAACGTTGTACAGTGCAAGCATGCATCGGCCGACGTGCCTCAGAGTCATAGTCACCAGCATAAAACCTTAAATGTTCCAGTATTCATTTGTCGTTTATGGGGGTTTATATACGTCCCAAAGCGACTCAGGCTATGAGGGACGTCGTAGTGAAGGGCTCCAGAAATTTCGACCACCTGGGGTTCTTTAACGTGCACTGACATCGCACAGTACACGGGCCCCTAGAATTTCTCCTCTATCGAAATTCGACCGCCGCAGCCGGGATCGAACCCGCGTGTCTCGGGTCAGCTGCCGAGCGTCATAGCCACTGAACACCGCCGCCGCGGCACATACAGCATAATTATTGTCATTGTCATAAGAATAATCAATACGAGCCAAGCTACATTGAGTGCGGGGCGAAGAGTTCGCTTGTTAATCGCCAATTAGGCTTCCCCTGCCTGAGCTAGCCGCTTCCGCCCTATAGATACCGTGGCTGATTTCTGTTTCTCCTCATTAATCTCTGCCAACTCTGTCCTGCGTCTTCTTTCACTTAAAATTCCATTCCGTCCCCCTCCTCTTTACTATTAATACAGGAATGCATTTAACGGCGACAGTTGTCTGACCGTCCCATCACGAGAAGAGTCAAGCAGATAAAACAACACGGAAATATAT